>NW_011494889.1:10555169-10578291 GCF_000754665.1 Bison bison bison
GATACTAGACATCAATACTGGAGGATGTGTGCGTAGGACAGAAGAGCAGTGTGATAAAAGGCCCAGACAGATACAGGAACTAAAATAGGTTGGTACACCGACATGTAGGTTAGAGGAGTGTTTTGTAGTTAGAGATGAATCCAATTAATAAAACATACGTAGATCAGAATAAAAAGAGATTAAAGTATAGACAGTAAAGAATAAAAACCATCAAAAATATTCAAAAAATGAGTATGAAATATAGGTCATGTTCAATTCAGTTCAGTCACTCAGTCGTGTCCGACTCTTTGCGACCCCATGAATAGCAGCACGCCAGGCCTCCCTGTTCATCACCATCTCCTGGAGTTCACTCAAACTCACGTCCATCGAGTTGGTGATGCCATCCAGCCATCTCATCCTCTGTCGTCTCCTCCTCCTGCCCCCAATCCCTCCCAGCATCAGAGTCTTTTTCCAATGAGTCAGCTTTTCTCATAAGGTGGCCAAAGTACTGGACTTTCAGCTTCAGCATCATTCCTTCCAAAGAACACCCAGGATTGATCTCCTTTAGAATGGACTGGTTGGATCTCCTTGCAGTCCAAGGGACTCTCAAGAGTCTTTTCCAACACCACAGTTCAAAGGCATCAGTTCTTCAGCACTCAGCCTTCTTCACAGTCCAACTCTCACATCCATAATTGGAACTCTTCTTTTGGTCTAACATAACTGTAACTGGAACCCCAGAAGGAAGGAAAGAAACACAATGGGGAAAGAATAATATTTGGAGAGATGATGGCTGAGATTTATGAAATTCTAAAAGCATCAAGTCACAGATTCAAATAAGTACTATCAATCCCAAGAAGAATAAATAAAATAAACCAAGATAGATCATCATAAAACTGTTGAAACTTAAAAACAGAAAAAAGTATTAAAAATAAGGCAGAGAAAAAAAGAAATACTTTTCTTTGTGTGTGCATGCATGCTCAGTCTCTAAGTCATGTCCAACTCTTTGCGACCCCATAGACTGTAACTTGCCAGAATCCTCTGTCCATGGAATTTTCCAGGCAAGAATACTGGAGTGAGCTGCCATTTCCTTCTCCAGATGATCTTCCTGGTACAGGGATCAAACCTGCATCTCCTGTGTCTCCTGCATTGACAAGTGAGGTCTTTACAACTGCACCACCTGGAAAGCTCCATATTTTCTTTAAATCAGTAAAAATAAAACTGACAGCTGACTCAGTGGAACAGAAAACAGAAACCTGAAGTCTGTGGAGTGGTAAGTGCCATGTTAAAAGAAAATAACTGCCTGACATTGACCATCAACAGATCCCACTACAGAAAATTATTAATAAAATTCCTCAGAGAGCAAGAAAATGATTCCAGATAGGGGCATAGAGATACGAGAGTAGGAAGAACAATAGCAAAGCAAGCACATGAGTGAAAACTCATTGTGTAAAACAATTGCAATACATAAGACAGAATTGTAAACAAACAGAATCAAAACACATGGCAGCAAAAGCACACACGTTGGAACAGGCAAGGGGAAATGGGATTAATTTGTTTAAAGTTCCTGTATTGCCTGGAAAGCAGTCCTAATTCATATTAGATATTAACAAATCAAGGCCATATGCTATGATTTTGAAGGTAAACACTAAAAGAATAGTAAAAAAAAAAAGCTTGCTAGCTAAAGTGGAGAGCAGATGAAATTAAAAAAAAAAATCCATGAGTGAGCAAGAAAAGAGAGAAAAATAAAGAGATGAGTGAAGCACATAGAAAGATGATAAATTTAAGCTCAAATATATCTGCAATTACACTCATTTTGAAATAAGTTTCTAAAAGACAATTGTGAACAGACTGAATGAAAATAATAGAGCCACATTTATGAGGTTTACAAGAGAAATACCTTAAATAGAAGGATAGAAAGGTTTGAAAGGAAAAGGAAAAACTCCCGTCCATGGTATTTATTTAAGAGAAATGAAAACACATGTTCACATAAAGACTTGCACAAAGATTCATAGATACCTTGTTTGTAATAGCCCCAGACTGAAATGGTTCAGATGCCCACCAATATCTCAATATACAAAAGAGCTATGTATGCATAAGGCATGTGAAAGTGTTAGTCCTCAGTCCTGTCTGACTCTTCACTACCCCATGGACTATAATCATACTTCTCAGCAAAAACCAGGGATAACCAATAAATGAATGAATCTCCAAAAAATTATGTTAAAGAAACCAGACATAAAAAATGAAGAAAAAAATCAAAATATGATAATTTCAAAACACTCAATAAAATTCAACATCCATTCATGATACTTTTATTATACTAAGACTAATGGGAAACATCTCTAATCTGATAAAGAATATCTATAATAACCTACTTAAAGGAGATATAATGAAAGCTTGCCCTCTGTAATGCTGAGCAAGACAAAGGAATTTACTTTTCTCTTTAACATTGTATTAAAAATCCTAGACATGATGTTTGGGAAAAAACAGCACAATTCTGTAAAGCAATTATCCTTCAATTAAAAAATAAAAGTCATAGACAGTTTAAAAAAAGTGAGAAAATAAATGTAATAGAATCAGAAAATAATAAATGAAGTACTTATTAATTACAGATGTCTTGATTACCTATGTACATACAAAAGAATAACAATTATAATAAATTAATGAGCTTTAGATTCAATGTCAATATGCAAAAATGAGTTGTACTTTCATATAATAGCAACCAATCAGAAAATGAAGGACAAAATGTTATATTATTCATGATATTTGTAACAAGATCAAGTACTAGGTGTATAACTAAGACGAGTAAAAATCCTATACAGAATATCATGTGTTTTTTGCTGTGTTTTGTTTTCAGTTGGTAGAAAATGAAGGAGACACTAATAAAGAAGGGATATACCACTGGATTGGAATATTTAATATCATAATGGCACAACCTGATGTATAGACTCAGTGCAATCTCAATTGAAATCTCAAGAGATTGTGTCCTTGCTTTTTGTTTGTTTATGACAAGCTGATCCTAAAGATTCTCGGGTCTAAAAAAGGTCCAAGAATAGCCAAGAAAATCTTCTTGGTGGCAGTTGAGAATGTGACTGAAGTTTTAACATGGAGATCCAAGGAGTCAAGAATAGCCAAGACAACCTTGAAGAAAATATATATTTTTTTAAGTGGAAAGAGCTGTTATACCTGATATGAAGATTCATTGCAAACCCACAACAATTAAAACAGTACGTACTACTGTAATGGACGATCAGTCCAGTGGAACAAAAAGGAAACCTTACATATACAGGTTTCTATAGAACTACACATGTATCAACACTCGACTCATGACAAAAATAGCACTGCAGAGTACTGGGGATAAAAACAGACTCAAACAATGTGCTGTCAACTGGGTATCCAGAGGAGGATACAATGAAACTTAATCCGTTTCTTGTATATAATAATAGATTCCAGATGAATTACAGATCTAATTGTAAGTAAAAGAGTAAATCTTCAGAAGGGAAACCAGAATATTTTCATGACCTTGGGATGAGGCAGATTTCTAAAAATTGATTATTGAACTTTGTTAAAATTATAAACTTCTAAAACTGCAACCAAAGATTTCTCAGTTATGATAATAGAGAAAAATGATGCTTGAACCAAGCAAAACATTATCCACATTCTATTAATATATTAAATTTCAACTTAAAAAATTTGTTTTGCATTTATAGTTGTATATGAGTAATTAACACAATAACTACAGCAGGACTATGCCGGGGCTCAAAAATGTACACTTCTAACAAGTTCCCAAGTGATGTTGCTGGTCAGGTGACCACATTCTGAGAACTACTACTAACATTAAATAAAATTACATTTTTTTTCTGTTTTAGATTAATTTATTAATTTTATTTGGAGGGCAATTACATTACAATATTGTGATTTTTTTTTTGCCATATATCAACATGAATCAGCTATGGGTATACATGTATCTCTCCCATCCTGAACTCCACCCTTTTCCTCCCCACCCTATTGCTCTGGGTTGTCCCAGAGCACCGACTTTATACAGATGGCTGATAAACACAAGAAAAGATGCTCAGCATCACCCATTATTAGAGAAATGCAAATCAAAATCACAATGGAGTATCATCTCACGCTGGTCAGAATGCCCATCATCAAAATGTCTGCAAACAATAAATGCTAGAGAGGGTATGGAGAAAAGGGAGCCCTCTTACACTGTTGGTAGGAATGCAGACTGGTACAGCCACTATGGAGAACAGTGTGGAGATTCCTTAAAAAACTGGGAATAGAACTGCCATATGACCCAGCAATCCCACTGCTGGGCATACACACCGAGGAAATCCAAAGTGAAAGAAACACTTGTATCCCTATGTTCATTGTAGCACCATTTACAAGAGCTAGGACATGGAAGCAACCTAGACATCCATTGGCACATGATGAATGGAAAGGAAGTTGTGGTTCACATATACAATGGAATATTACTCAGCTATAAAAAAGAATGCATTTGAGTCAGTTCTAATGAGGTGGATGAACCTGGAGCCTATTATACAGAGTGAAGTAAGTCAGAAAGAGAAAGACAAATACTGCATATTAATGCATATATTTGGAATTTAGAAAGACAGAACTGATGATCAGGCATGCAGGGCAACAAAGTAGACACAAATGTAAAGAACAAACTTTTGGACTCAGTGGGAGAAGGCCAGGGTGGGGTGATTTGAGAGAATGGCATTGAAACAGGTACATTACCATATGTAAAATAGATGACCAGTGCAAGTTCGATACATAAAGTTACTTTTTATTTACTCACCCCCAAATTTGTTTCCCCCTTCACAGATCACTGCCTTGTTGTGGCAAAGGGGCTTGCATAACTCAATGAAGCTATAAGATGCTGTGTAGGGCCATCTAAGTCGGACGGGTCATAATGGAGAGTTCTGACAAAATGTGATCCACTGGAGGAGGGAGTGGCAAACCACTCCAGTATACTAGCCATGAGAACCCCATGAACTGTCTAAAAAGGCAAAAAGATACGACACCAAAAGATGATCCCCCCGGTCGGAAGGTGTCCAATATGCGACTGGGGAAGTGTGGAGGATACCTACTGATAGCTCCAGAAAGAGTGAAGCAGCTGGGCCAACGCAGAAATGAAGACCAGCTGTGGGTGTGTCTGGTGATGAAAGTAAAATCTGATGCTGTAAAGAACAGTATTGCATAGGAAGGTGGAATGTTAGGTGCATGAGTCAAGGTAAATTGGACGTGGTCAAGCAGGAGATGGCAAGAGTAAACATCAACATCTTAGGAATTGGTGAAGGAAAATGAACAGGAATGGGTGAATTTAATTCAGATGATCATTATATCTACTACTGTGGGCAAGAATCCCAGAGAAGAAATGAAGTAGCCCTCATAATCAACAAAACAGGCTGAAATGTATTACTTGGATGCAACCTTAAAAACGACAGAATGATCTCAGTTCATTTCCCAGGCAAACCATTCAACATCACAGTAATCCAAGTCTATGCCCCAACCACTGATGCTGAAGAAGCTGAGGTTGATCAGTTCTATGTAGACCCAGAAGACTTCCTAGAATAAGCACCAAAAAAGGATGTCCTATTCACCATAGGGGATTGGGATGCAAAGGTAGGAAGTCAAGAGATACCTGGAGTAACAGGCAAGTTTGACCTTGGAATATAGAACGAAGCAGGACAAAGTTTAACAGAATTCTGCCAAGAGAATGCTTTGGTTATAGCAACCATCTTTTACTAACAACACAAGAGACGGCTTTACACATGGATGTCACCAAATGATCAATGCCAAAATCAGATTGATTATATTCTTTGTAGATGAAAATGGAGAAGTTGTATATAGTCAGCAAAAACAAGACCTGGAGCTGACTATGGTTCAGATCATCAGTTCCTCATAGCGAAATTCATGCTTAAACTAAAGAAAGCAGGGAAAACCACAAGGCCAGTGAGGTATGATGTAAGTCAAATCCCCTATGAATATATAGTGGAGGAGATGAATAGATTCAAGGGATTAGATCTAGTAAGCAATGTGCCTGAAGAACTATGGAAGGAGGTCCATAATATTGTATAGGAGGCAGCAAACAGAACCATCCCAAAGAAATGCAAGGAGGCAAAGTGATTGTCTGAGGAGGCTTTACAAATAGTTGAGGAAAAAGAGAAGCAAAGAGCAAGGGAGAAAGGGAAAAGTAGACCCAACTGAATGGAGAGTTCCAGAGAATAGTAGGGAGAGACAAGAAGGCCTTCTTCAATGAACAATGCAAAGAAATAGAGGGAAGCAACAGAAAAGGTAAGACTACAGATATCTTCAACAAAATTGGAAATATCAAAGGAACATTTCATGCAAAGCTGGGTACAATAAAGGACAGAAATGGTAAAGGCCTAATAGAAGCAGAAGAGATCAAGAAGAGATGGAAAGAATACACAAAAGAACTGTACAGAAAGTATCTTAATGACCAGGAAAACACGATGGTGTAGTCCCTCACTCAGAGTCAGACATTCTGGAGTGTGCAGTCAAGCGGGCCTTAGGAAGCGCTACTGCCAATAAAGCTAGTGGAGGTGATGGACTCCCAGCAAAGCTATTTAAAATCCTAAAAGCTGATGCTATTAAAGTGCTGTACTCCATATTCATCACATTTGGAAAACCCAGTAGTGGCTACACACCTGGAAAAGGTCAATCCTCATCCCAATTCCCAAGAAGGGCAGTACTAAAGAATGTTCAAACCACTGGACAATTGAGCTCATCTCCCATGCTAGTAAGACCCTGCTTAAAATCCTCCAAACTACGCTTCAGTATTAATTGAACCAAAAACTTCCAGATGTTCAGCTGGGTTTAGAAAAGGCAGAAACCATACCTCAAATTGCCAATATTCACCATATCAAAGAGAAAACAAGGGAATTCCAGAAAATCATCTATCTCTATTTTATTGACTATGCTGAACTTTTGACTGTGTGGCTCACAACAATCTGTGGAAAATTCTTAAAAAGATGGGAACAACAAACCATTTTACCTACCTCCTGAGAAACCTGTATGGGGGGCCAAGAAGCAACAGTTAGAACCAGACATAGAACAGCTGACCACTTCAGGATTGAGGAGGGAGTGTGGCAAGGCTGTTTATTGTCACCCTGTTTATTTAACTTATATGCAGAGCACATCATGCGAAATGCCGAGCTGGATGAGTTACAAGCTGGAGTCAAGATTGCCGAGAGAAATATCAACAACCTCAGATATGCTGATGATACACTGATGCTTTTGAACTGTGGTGTTGGAGAAGACTCTTGAGAGTCCTCCCTTGGACTGCAAGGAGATCCAACCATTCAATCCTAAAGGAAATCAGTCCTGAATATTCATTGGAAGGACTGATGCTGAAGCTGAAAATCCAATACTTTGGCCAACTGATGCAAAGAACTGACTCACTAGAAAAGACCCTGATGCTGTAAAAGATTGAAGACAGGAGGAGGAGGGGTCGACAGAGGATGAGATGGTTGGATGGCATCACTGACTTGATGGACATGAGTTTGAGCAAGCTCTGGGAGTTGGTGAAGGACAGGGAAGCCTGGCATGCTGCAGTCCATGGGGTCACAAAGAGTCAGACATGACTGAGTGACTGAACTGAACTGAACTGAACTGAACCACTCTGATGGCAGAAAGCAAAGAGGAACTAAAGAACCTTTTGATGAGGGTGAAGAAGGAGAGTGAAAAAGCTGGCTTAACACCCAATATTAAGACAAACAAACAAACTAAGATCATGACATCTGGTCTCATCACTTCATGGAAAATAGAAGGGGGAAAGGTGGCCTGGCATTCTGCAGCCCATGGGGCTGTGCAGAGTCAGACATCACTTGGCGACTGAAGAGCAACAACAATACCATGTTGGTGTGGGGCAGACTGAAAAGTGGTTTTTTCCCCAAACTCCTAAATAATGAATGGGGCTATATCTCCTCCCTCTTCAAGGATCACAGCCTTCTCATGGAAAAGGGGCTAGCATAACTCAGTGAAGCTATGAGCCATGTAGTGCAGGGTCACCAAAGACGGACGGGTCATAGTGAAGAGTTCTGACAAATTGTGGTCCCCTGAGGAAGGACATGGAGAAGGCAATGGCACCCCACTCCAGTACTCTTGCCTGGAAAACCCCATGGACAGAGGAGCCTGGTAGGCTGCAGTCCATGGGGTCGCTAAGAGTCGGACACGACTGAGAGGCTTCACTTTCACTTTTCACTTTCATGCATTGGAGAAGGAAATGACAACCCACTCCAGTGTTTTTGCCTGGAGAATCCCAGGGACAAGGGAGCCTGATGGGCTGCCGTCTATGGGGTCACACAGAGTCAGACACGACTGAAGTGACTTAGCAGCAGAGGAAGGACATGGCAACAGACTCCAAATTTTTTGCCTGGAGAACTGAATTAACAGTATGAAGAGGCAAAAAGATATGACACCTGAAGATGAGTACCCCCCCCCCCCCGCCCCAGGTTGCAAGGTGTCCAATATGCTATTGGGGAAGAGCAGAAGACACTTACTAATAGCTACAGTAAGGCTGAAGCAGCTAGGCCAAAGCAGGAACGATTCTCAGCTGTGGATGTGCCTGCTGGTGAAAGCAAAGCCTGAAGCTATTAAGAATAATATTGCATAGGAATCTGGAATGTTAGGTCCATACATCAAGGTAAATTGGACGTGGTCAGGTAGGAGATGGCAAGGTTGAACATCTAAATCTTAGAATCAGTGGACAGGAATGGTAAATTTAATTCAAATGACCATTATATCTAGTACTATGGGCAAGAATTCCTTAGAAGAAATGGAGTAGCCCTAGCCCTCATAGTCAACAACAGTGTCTGAAATGTGGTACTTGGGTGCAATCTCAAAAGCAACAGAATAATCCCAGTTAATTCCAAGGCAAACCATTCAACATCACAGTAATCCAAGTCTGTGCCCCAACCACTGATGATGAGGGAACTGGAATTTGACCAGTTGTATGAAGACCTACAAGAGCTTCTAGAACTAACAACAACAACAAAAAAGATATCCTTTTCATCATAAGGGATTTGAATGCAAGAGTAGGAAGTCAAGAGATACCCAGAATGACAGGAAGTTTGACCTTGGAATACAAAATAAAGCAGGGCAACAGCTAACAGAAAGGGTATCAAATACCCTTTCCCAGCAACCCCAGAGACATCTTTACACAGGGACCTCAACAAATGGTCAACCCCAAAATCAGACTATGTTGTTTGTAGCCAAAGATGGAGAAGCTCTACACAGTCAGCAAAAACAAGATCTGGAACTGATTGTGGGTCAGATCATGAACCCCTTATTGCAAAGTTCAGACTTAAACTGAAGAGAGTACGGGGAACGACTAGGCCATCCAGGTACGATATAATCAAATCCCTTATGATTATGCAGTGGAAGTGATGCATAGATTCATGGAATTAGATCTGGTAGACAAAGGGCCTGAAGAACTATGGATGGAGGTTCATAACACTGCACAGGAGGCAGTGACCAAATCCATCCCAAAGAACAAGAAATACAAGAAGGCATGCTGCTGCTGCTGCTGCTGCTAGGTTGCTTCAGTCGTGTCCAACTCTGTGCGACCCCATAGACGGCAGCCCACCAGACTCCCCTGTCCCTGGGATTCATAGTGATTGTCTAGGGAGGCTTAACAAATAGCTGAGGAAAGGAGGAAAGGCAAAGGAGAAAGGGAAAGATATACCCAACTGAATGCAGAGTTTCAAAGAATAGCAAGAGATAAGAAGATATAAGAGAGATAAGAAGGCCTTCTTAATTGAATAGTGCAAAGAAATAGAGGAAAACAATAGATGGAAAAGACTAGACATCTCTTCAAGAAAACTGGAGATATCAAGGGATGTTTCATGTGAGGATGGTAATGAGATGGGACAGAAATGGTAAAGACCTAACAGAAGCAGAAGAGGTTAAGAAGAGGTGGCAAGAATACACAGAACTATATAAGAAAGGTCTTAATGGCCCGGGTGACCACGATGGTATGGTCACTCGTCTAGGAGCTGAACATCCTGGAGTGGGAAGTCAAGTGGGCCTTAGGAAGTATTACCACTAACAAAGCCATTGAAGGTGATGGAATTTCAGCTGAGCTAGTTAAGATCCTAAAAGATGATGCTGTGAAAGTGCTGCACTCAATATGTCAGCAAATTTGGAAAACTCAGCAGTGGCCACAGCTCTGGAAAAGGTCAATTTTCCTTCCATTCCTAAAGAAGGGTAATGCCAAAGAATGTTCCAGCTATTGTACAACTGTGCTCATTTCACATGCTTGTAAGGTTATGTTCAAAATCCTTCAAGCTAGGCTTCAATAGGACATGAACTGAGAACTTCCAGATGTACAAGCTGGGTTTCAAAGAGGCAGAGGAACCAGAGATCAAATTGCCAATATTCATTGGATCAAGGAGAAATCAAGGGAATTCTAGAAAAACATCTATTAATACTTCTGCTTCATTTACTACACTAAAGCCTTTGTGTGAATCACGACAAACTGTACAAAATTCTTAAATAGACAGGAATATGAGACAACCTTACCTGTCTCCTGAGAAACCTTGGGTTAAGAAGCAACAGTTAGAACTGGGCAAGGAACAACTGAATGGTTCAAAACTGGGAAAGTAATAGGATAAGGCTGTATATTGTCACCCTGCTTATTTAACTTCTCTGCAGAGTATATCATGTGAAAAGTGGGGCTGGATGACTTACAAGCTGGAACCAAGATTCACAGAAGAAATATCAACAGCCTCAGATGTGCAGACGATATCACTCAAATGGCAGAATGTGAAGAGGAACTACAGAGCCTCTCGATGAGGGTGAAAGAGGAGAGTGAACAAGCTGGCTTAGAATTCAATATTAAAAAATTAAGATCATGGCATCCAGTCCCATCACTTCATGGTAAGTAGATGGGGAAAAAGTGGAAACTGTGACAGATTATCTTTTCTTGGGCTCCAAAAGCTCTGTGGACAGTGACTAAAGCTATGATATTAAGACACTTGCTCCTTGGAAGGAAAACTATGACAAACCTAGAGAGCATATTACAGAGAAGGCAATGGCACCCCACTCCAGTACTCTTGCCTGAAAAATCCCATGGATGGAGGAGTCTGGTGGGCTGCAGTCCCTGGGGTCACCAAGAGTCAGACTCGACGGAGTGACTTCACTTTCACTTTTCACTTTCATGCATTGGGAAAGGAAATGGCAACCCACTCCAGTGTTCTTGCCTGGAGAATCCCAGGGATGGGGTAGTCTGGTGGGCTGCTGTCTATGGGGTCACACAGAGTCGGACACAACTGAAGCAACTTAGCAGCAGCAGCAGCAGCAGCAGCAGCAGAGAACCTATTAAAAAGCAGAGACATCACTTTGCCAATAAAGGTCCATTTAGTCAAAGTTAAGATTTTTCCAGTAGTTATGTACAGATGTGAGAGTTGGACCATAAAGAAGGCTGAATGCCAAAGAATTGATGCTTTCAGATTGTAGTACTGGAGAAGACTCCTGAGAGGCCCTTGAACTGCAAGGAGATCAGTCAATCCTAAAGGAAATAAACCCTGAATATTTACCGGAAAAACTGATGTTGAAGCTGATGCTCCAATACTTTGGCCACCTGATGAGAAGAGCCGATTCATTGGAAAAGACACTGATGTTGGGAAAGATTGAAGGCAAAAGGAGAAGGGAGCGGCAGAGGATGAACTGGTTAGATAGCATCACCAACTCAATGGACATGAATCAGAGCAAACTCTGGGAGATAGTGGAGGACAGAGGAGCCTGGTCTGTTGCAGTCCATGGGGCTGCAAAGAGTCAGACGCCACTGAGTGACTGAATGACAAAAATGATGTCTTCTCCAGCTCCACTTCTCCCTGGCCTTTCCCTTCTTTACACAACCTCTTAGCGCTGAATAGACTGGGTTTTTTTAGTGGTGATGGTTTTGTTTTCTTCTCTTCGCATTTGTCTGAGTCATCCGGAAGCATTGCTAAAGCCAGGAGAAACTGGACATGGGTTTTCCTTCATTTTCTCCTATATTATATCCTCCTTCTTTCCTACTCCAACCTTCCTATAAAGTATTAGTGGCAGGTGACATTCAAGGGAGAGAGATTAGCCTATTCATAAGTGAAGTGAAGTCGCTCAGTCATGTCCGACTCTTTGCGACCCCATGGACACCAGGTTCCTCCGTCCATGGGACCTTCTAAGCAAGAGTACTGGAGTGGGTTGCCATTTCCTTCTCCAGGGAATCTTCCCCACCCAGGGATCGAACCCAGGTCTCCCGCATTGTAGACAGACGCTTTACCGTCTGAGCCACCAGGGAAGTCCTTATTCATAAGGAACATAAATTAGTATTTTAAAATCTCATAATCATTTTCAAACAAAAATCATTTAAGGCATTATAGAGGACCAGGGAAAACCCTTTCCACTTCAAACGGATCTAAATAATTCTCAAGTGTGAATAACATGAAGTAAAAAAGGGAAGACCAAGTTTAGGATGGGGCAACAGCTCATAGAAATGTGGGGAATGGGAGCAAAGCTCTATTCTGTTTCCCCAGGAGGGACTGGTAATTCCAAACCAGATCTTAACAGTGGCAGAGCAGGTTCTGTTCTGGACAGTGAACATTGGGAGTTCAAAGAGCTCTCCATTCTGTAGGGACTTTCTCCTAAGAGGGATACATGAACCCAGGGCCAATGCCAGGCTTTGAGCTGAAGGATTCCATATGTCTTACAGAGCTTAGGAGTCAGAAAACAGGAACAAAACCCACACCCCAGAGACCTGGAGATGTCACTACCCAAGCATGGTGCAAATCCCAGGGAACTGGCATCTGTTGAAGAAACCCTTTGAGGGTCAAACCAAGGAAAGGGTGGGGTGCAAGAATGCATGGCACCTGTGGGCACTGCAGGACAGACATCAGGTAGCAACTGAGCTTTCTCACAGTGTACTGAGATGGGTTTGCCCCTCTATCCTGGCCAGGGGTGTCCTGACACTGGCCAGGATAGAGGGGCAAACCCCTCTGCTGACTCCCATCGTGACTCAGAAGGGCTGAGCAGATTCCCGCTGCTGGGGAGGAGCACAGCACGCAGCTGCAGCAGGGCTGAGACAAGAATAAGGATTGCCCTGGGAAGCAGTCGGCCAAGAACTGATGCCAACTTTTCTCTCTGACACTGCAGACCAGGAAGGGGAGCTCTGCCTCTGAGAAATGAGAAATATGAACTTACCGGCCTCCTTTACAGTGGGCTCCCCATTCCTGCTGTGGTCATTACATGATGTGGGAACTAATCCCTTTTCTGTCTATTTCACAGGACTGTCTACAGATCCAAACACAAAGACACAGGTGAGGGCACTCACTGACCTACTCCACAAGCGCGAGACATGAGGTGCTGGAGACAACTGTGTTTACATGTGTGCTGGCTTTAATCCTTTGACTCAAATAAACACTAGATTAGGAAAATCAGAGCACTTGGAGCTTTTTGACTGAATCCCACATCAGTGTGTCCCTCGAGACTTCCTACCGTCCTGTATCCAACTGCCTCTTGAATCAGATCCATCTTAAACCATTTCCTCTTTTCAAATGAGAGAACAAGTTAATAATAGTGTTTTGTGTTTAAGTGTAGAAACCTGCTCATATTTCATGTTTGGAGAGGAGTCGGAGCAATGCAATCCTGTGGTTTTTTGGTTTAACACTGTGTGTGGCTGCTTCCATAGGGGAAGATTCTGAAACTAGATTGAGGGTTAGTGATAGAGGAAGGCATTTGTGGAAAGTTACTGTACTTTAAGCAGAATCAGCATCACTCCCTGAGCTGGTACACACAGGGAAAGAGGCATGAACAGGTAAACACAGTACCTGCTGTTTGGTGGTGGATAGCAGTATTAATACTGGTCATATTTCCCATCCACCATATCACTCAGTTCAGTTGAGTTCAGTTCAGTCAGTCATGTCTGACTCTTTGCAGCCCCATGAACTGCAGCATGATAAGCCTCCCTGTCCAACTCCCGGAGTCTACTCAAACTCATGTCCATCGACTCGGTGATGCCATCCAACCATCTCATGCTCTGTCATCCCCTTCTCCTCCCACCCTCAATCTTTCCCAGCATCAGGGTCTTTTCCAATGAGTCAGCTCTTTGCATCAGGTGGCCGAAGTATTCGAGTTTCAGCTTCAACATCAGTCCTTCCAATGAACACCCAGGACTGATCTCCTTTAGGATGGACTGGTTGGATCTACCATATCACTGGAGCTCAAAGAAAGTGACTTTTTGCTATACCTGAAAATATTCTGGGTTTTATAGTTTCTTTTTCTTTTCTTTTTTTCTGTTTGTGTCTAACTCTTGACCTTTTGGTTTTGTTACTGGTTTTATTTTTTCCCAGACTTCCCTTGTGGCTCAGCTGGTAAAGAATCTGCCTACAATGTGGGAGAACTGGGTTCAATCCCTGGGTTGGGAAGATCCCCTGGAGAAGGGAAAGGCTACCCACTCCAGTATTCTGGCCTGGAGAATCCCATGGGGTGGCAGAGTTGGACATGACTGAGAGACTTTCACTCACTTATTTCTGCGCATACTATTTGAAACTGATGACAGGTAGGCTTCTCTGGTGATTTTAGTCCTGTCGACTCTCCTTCTGGGTATATGCTCTTTCTGGCTCTGACACCTGAGACCCAACCATGGCATTAACCTGATTTTTTCTTGCTCCAAGAGGTTTGTCTTCATCTCCTACAGTGGGTTTGCATACCACCCTGGAGATTGACTCCATTTATAGTCAAAATGAATGGATCAGGGCATGAGATGCATGCTGCCAACATAGCGTATTTAAGCATGAATTATAGTAGAGAGTCTCATTCATTTATTTGTACACTGTTTAACTCTTATTCCTCTTTAACTCCACAGTTACTCTTTATCAACTCACAGGCCATGGAGAGTTGTTTGAGCCTGGATCCTCAAACTAACAGAAGTCCTGAAAGTGTCAACATTCAAGATTTCCAAAATTCTATCAGGACCTGAATATTTATCCAAGATAAGTCTGCCCAAGCAAATTGGAACTTGGGATTATTTGATTTTAATGGTGGCGGCGGGGAGGGGGGGGTGTTGTTAGTCATGGTTGATGAGCAGGTATAGGGTTAATAGATAAAATAAAACAATAAATGACTTAAACTTAGTAAATACTATTTGAGACCCTGAATGTTTCAAAATGTTCTGACATGACAATTAAAATGTTCCGAAATAAGAGAGCATGACAATTATGGTGGGAAATTCTTTGGAATAAAAAGGCAGTAATCTACTTACTAAATTTCAAGGGCAATATAGACAATTGAGTCTCTTGTGTGTAGCCACAGAGTACTTTGGCCTTTTATGTGAGCAATGGAAAAGAAATCCATGGGGAACCTCTGACTCAGTGATCATAATGGGAGATGTGAACATTTTGTAAATCCTATCAACAGCATTTTGGGTCAACATGTAAGAAATCCACTAAAATCTTCTTCCCATTCCAAGAAGGTATCCAAAAAGCCTTCTCCCACAAAGCAGGATTGATTGATTATTCAATAATCAATGAATTTTTTTCTAATTTATTTGTAATTTTCCCCCAAGTTTTAAGAAAGAGCAGACCTGTATCTTTACAATTTTTTTACCCATGAATGTTGTTTATTAATTTACAAGATCTATTTGCATAAATGGTTTTACTTGAAATCACTCCCACATGGTAGGTAAGTTTTACTAGGTCTGTTCTGGAGTTGAGAATATTGGAGTTGCCAGCAACAAAGTTCTGGTTATCCCAAGAAGGCACATAACTGTTTCCGATTAAGAATAAGACATCTTTAACTTAAGAGCACTGTGGATTTTTGCTCCTGAGGGTAAATCTGGGCATATCAGTATGATTTAAATCTCTAATGATTTTGAGGCAGCTCAAAAGATGGTTGCTAAATATGACTGAAGCCAATCAACAAAACAAGCAAAAACAAACAAACAAACAAACAAACACTTAAACACCAAGGCTTTTCGAAAGACAGGAGGCAAATTTTTATTGCAGCATTTTCTAAGCTGTGCCTCAGGAATATTAGTGTCCTAAGTTAGATGAATAGATATTCGAAGGAAAAGAAGGATTTTGAGGTGAATTAAGTTCTGAAAGCACTGCTTACCACATCTTTTTATTACAGGATAATGCACTGAAAGCTCTGAGCACTTCTACACTGAAAAAACCATTTGATTTTATCAATGCTTCCCAAACTTACTTGATAATGGAGAGATTTTTTGTCATAGAATTTCTCTTATCAAATGTAGTATTTATGTGTTCCAACATACTGGTTTAGCCAAATAAAAAGGAGAAATGTACCTTGAGTTTACAATAAAGAAGGCAACCAGAAGGAAAAATCAGACATTGTGACATTTTGTTATGGTAGCCCTAGCAAACTCATTTAACTTTTAACTACTATCTCTAGATTACAGGGATTTTCAATTATTAAATGGGGACACAACCTCTTTAAAGGTGATATGTTGTTGGATTTTCTGCCAGTATGGGTGTGTTGGAGGTCCTTGGACTACCCCCAGGTTTGGTGATTTACTAGGAAGACTCAAAAAAAAAATAATAATAATAAAAAAATTAAAAAATAATAAAATATAATGAAAAAAAAAAAGACAGCATACAGTTGTAGTCACATCTAAGATCTATTACAGTGGAAGGATGCAAAGTAAAATCAGCAAAGGGAAAGGTGCATGGGGAGAAGTCCAGAGGAAATCAGAAACTAGCTTCTGAGAGTCGTCTCCCAGGGAAGTGTTTAATTCCAAGAATGAGTTACGGCTGAGAAATGAGAGCTGACAACACCTGAGAAATGTCAAGTAGGGAAGCTTATGAGACTTGGTACCGAATTTTTATCAGAGGCTGAACATATGGGCTTTCTCTACATATCGCAGACCAAAATTCCAGACTCTCGAAAAGAAAGTAGGTGTTCAGCATATGTTCAGCATAAACCACATTGCTGGTACAGATAGTTTTAGGTACAGAGAACCACTCTTAGCAGTTCTAGGAATGGTGGGTAGCCACCGGACGCCAGCCAAAGGCCAGTCTTGAAAATAGGACTTTGTAAGGACAGCAGTCTCAGTCTTGCTCTAACTCTTTTCGGCGAGATGATTTAAACAACCGAAATGCTGGGTAAAATAGAAAAACATCTTTTAAAGAACATCATGGATCTGAAACTATAAGAAGGGACTAGAAAAGACCAAAAATCAAGTGAGAGTAGGAACCTGGAAGGTAAGAAAGAAACAAAGGCAGTTTTTGTGCTAAAGACTTCTTCCAGGCCCAGGAGAATGCAGGTTTTCATTCTAACAACTCTACAGGATGCGGGGAACAGAAGACAAAATGCAGGGCCCCTGCCAGATAGACCGCCCGGTAGAATGTTGCCTTAAAAACCTAGCACCTGAAAAGACGACATCTTTCAAACCACAAGCCACAGCATTTGTGGTCCAAATTAAAGACACCTATGTGATATGTAAAACCTCACGTTTCTAACTGTGTTTAGATTTAGAGTTGGAACAGGTTGATAGTGCTGTCAGACAATCAGGTAATACTTATAAGAGGTGAATGTTTGCTCAGTCGTGTCCGACTCTTTGCAACCCCGTGGACTGTAGCCCCCCAGGCTCCTCTGTCCATGGGATTCTCCAGGCAAGAATACTGGGGTTGACATTTCTTCCTCCAGGGGATCTGTCCGACCCAGGGACTGAATCCAAGTCTCCTGTGTCTCCTCCATTGCAGGCAGATTCTTTACCAACTGAGCCATTGGGGAAGCCCTAGTATATATATATATTTTATGCAGAAACATAGCTTCAATCTAGTATTTCTAGTTAAAAATCTCCAGACAAGTTCCAAGGAAAAGGAGCAACTCACAGCCAAATATCACAAAGACATACGGTAACAAAGCGTTATCTAAATGTCAGCAGATGCAATAATAACAGGTGATTTGGGCTAACAAATATTTTAGTCATTGGAATATCAGACACAGAAGGCAAGTGCTATGTTTAAAGAAATAAAAGAAAAATTTGAAATATGACCAAGATTATTTAAAATATGACCAAACATATTTGAAAAGGAATCAAATAGAACTTTTAAAAATTAAAACCTCAACAGAAAATTAGACAAATTTCCCTCAGTGGGAAGTTAGTGAATGGAAAGACAGCAAAGGAATTATCCAAAATACAATGCTGAGAAACAAATTTTTGGAAAATGTGAATCTGATGTTAAGAGATGGTAGATAAAGCAAGTTAAACAGGATTTAAATTAGAATTCCAGAAAGAAAGGTCTTACCAAAAAGAATTCCAGGAATAGAATGACATAAAAGCAATACTTCAAAAGAAAATAATGGGTCGGGGTTTCCCCCCAAATTTTTAAAGACACCAAATTTTATTTCCAGCATTTGTAACAAACCTCAAGCAGGATAAATGTCACCAAGCATAATGGAATATCAGAAAACAGAAATAAAAAGAGGATCTATTAAAAGCAATCATAACCTGAAAGTGAAAATACAACTTTTAAAAAGTTCAGTTCAGTCGCTCAGTCGTGTCCGACTCTTTGCGACCCCATGAATTGCAGCATGCCAGGCCTCCCTGTCCATCACCAACTCCTGTTCACCCAAACTCATGTCCATTGAGTTGGTGATGCCATCCAGCCATCTCATCCTCTGTCGTCCCCTTCTTCTCCTGCCGCCAATCCCTCCTAGCATCAGGTTCTTTTCCAATGAGTCAACTCTTCACATAGGATGCAACAAAAGCAGTATTTAGAGGGAAATTTATAGCATTGGAAATACATGTTATAAAGGAGATATTTCCAATAATCAGTGAGGTAAAATAACTTTTTCTAAAGTATCAATGATTCAACCATTACTAGAAGAAAGGCTGAATTATATTTACCATAATCTGTATAGAAAGGAAAAAACCACTGTCATATAAACAGGTGATTAAAGAACATACTGCCAAAAATGTAGGAGAAATTATTATAGAGATATATCAGATAGTTGATTAATAAAAATGTTAAATTATCATGATATATATGTTACTGGTCAGATTTTTAAAATCTGTAATGTGATTTCTGGATAAATATTTAATTTTGCATCCACAGTTTTGTATTATTTTTTTAAAAAATGATACTCTCCTTTCAAATTATGTGAGCTTCAAGTTTTCAAAGTTTGAACCCACCTCTGATTAACGTAAGAGTTTCTCTAGAAATTATACATACTTGTACCTAACACAAATGGTCATGTTAATGTGCATCCACCAGGGCTTCCCTTGTAGCTCAGTCGGTAAAGAATCTGCCTGCAGTGCAAAGACCTGGGTTCAATTCCTGGGTAGGGAAGATCCCCTGGAGAAGGAAATGGCAACCCACTCCAGTATCCTTGCCTGGAAAATCCCATGGACAGAGGAGCCCGGTGGGCTGCAGTCCATGGGGTCACTAAAAGCCAGGCACAGCTGATCAAGTAACACTTCACTTCTTCACCAGGAGACAAGGCTGGCAAGCTGTGTCCAGAAATGGGACAGAGTGCAATGAATACCTTGGTGAATTTATGTAATCTAGCATCTGGCTCGGAGTCCTACAGGTTCTGAGTTGATTTTGTTGGTAAGAAGAAATTCATGTCTCAGATTTATATTAGCTGAGCTCATGAGACTGATGTATTTAATTATGATGGCAAGTAATTTATTTATAGGGTGAAATAGTAATTTCACCCTATAATAGTGATCAGAAAAACTTGAAGCACATTTTTGGGCATTGTTCTTTCTGTAGAAAACTACATGACAAGCAATATATCACTCCATAGAGAGATCTTTGGTAGAAAGGCTAAAAATACCAGAAAATCTAGGGGAGAATGTTTCTTCCCTGGAGGCAGACCTACATGGAAAATCAGATTCCAACCAGAAATCCACTTGATGAGCTTGAAATCAAACTATAGAGCTAGAAAAATGGAATATTTAATGAAATCAGACTAAAATTCTGGTTTGAATGCTTTTTGTCATTGGTACTTGCATATTCAAAAGCAATTTGGCTGCAAACCCTATGTCCATTTCCATTTTATGGGCAGCCCTATTAGTGAGATTGGGGCTTCCCTGGTGGCTCAGCAGTAAAGAATCTGCCTGCAATGCAGGAGTCACGGGTTCAATTCCTGGGTCAGGAAGATCCCCTAAACGAGGGCATGGCAACCCATTCCAGTACTCTTGTATGGAGAATCCCACGGACAGTGGAGTCTGGTGGGCTGGGCTATAGTCCATAGGGTCACAAAGAGTCAGACACGACTGAGCGACTGAACAACAGCAAAAGTCTTATTGTACCAATAGTACTTACTAATAGTGCTTTCTTTTTCTCTTAGCCTCCAGGGCTGGTCCTTTTCAATAAATAAATGCTGTCATCTGATAATACATCTGTAGTCAGCTCTATTGTGCATCTTAATGATGTTTCATTCTCAGAAAAGCATATTTTGCTCTAAATATTCTGAGACTGTGTCTCTAGGAAATGTTTTTCACAGCATGATTTATTGTCATGAAATTCAGAAATGGCTTAATATGTGATGAAAAGGACATGCTGGCTCATCGCCTCAATAGCTAAAGTTAACATGGTAGAAACTATTGTCAAACACAGATGCTTACGTTAAATGTTAAGTGAAAAACGTACCATGAAAAAGTGAAAGTCACTCAGTAGTGTCCAACTCTTTGCGACCCCATGGACTATACAGTCCATGGAATTCTCCAGGCCAGAATACTGGAATGGGTAGCCTTTCCCTTCTCCAGGGGATCTTCCCAACCCAGGGATCAAACCCAGGTCTCCTGAATTGCAACAGATTCCATGTATACCATGCATTCACCTAAATAAGACAATTATGCAAGCTTTAGAATCAGTATTGCATACAAACAAGGAAAGATTTTCTTCCTTTATTAAGGCTTCTATTAATATGGTTAGAAGGCTATTTTGTTGTCTACACATATAAAACATTTTCTAAACTCTCTACTTTATTCTAATACTTCTTTGTTTGGTATGAAACAGTGGTTGTCTGAATTTCAAACATGAAATATAATGAAGCTTCAAACTGTCCCAAGTATTTGCAAACCAGATTATCACTGATATCCATTCATTTGGCCGTTTGTTTATTAAATATTTTTAGTGAAGATCCACCTACTGTGGATCCAGTACAATTTCATACTCATGTCTTGTAGATGAAAGAACAGACATTCTACTAAAGCATAAAAAAAAACAACACATGTATTTAGTCCCAGAGACGGCTGATTAGAATAGAGAGAAAATTGTCAGAGGTGAGGAAGATAAAGGACTTTGAAATGTGGCCATCAAGTGGTTAAAGCTCATTATTGCATCTGAAGATGTTATAAGAAGTTTCATCTGGAATTAATAGAAAACCAAAGCCCTAATAAAAATCCTAATGTAATTCCTCCCAAATTCTGAAACTATGATTATAATTACAAAGAAACTGAGCTAACAAAAATCGTTGATTTGTTAAAATAAACCTGTTGAACACACTGTCTGCATTTTTAAATGTAGGTCAACATTAACCAGTCATTTATGTGGAGGCTTCGCTCTGACTGATCATTGGGAAACAACTTGAATGACCCTAAAATACTACTTCCATACCCCTCAGTCCAATCTATAATTGGTTCTGTAGGTTCTGCTTCTTGAGCATGTTTGGAATCTGTTTTTATCTATGCCATTATTATCATCCTGGTATCATCATCCCTTACCACACCATCCTCTTTCCTTGTCACTGCCTCTGGTTTTATAACCCAGTTCCTTCTCCACCTGGCTATCGAGTAAGTTTTCTAAAACACATCAGTGGCTCCTCACACCCTAAAAACAAGGGAAGATGTAAACAGCATGACTTATACAGCTTTTTGTGAACTGTCCCTTCTTATTTCTCCACCCTCTTTAATCTCCATGGCCATGCATGCCATGAGCATTCTTTCATTTGCACCTGTTGTGCTGGCCTGGTACACTCTGATACATTGTATGTTCACAGTATCTTGCTTTTCCTATGGCTCAGCATCAATTGCACAGTGTTTGCTGCGATTCATGGGGTTGCAAAGAGTCGGACACGACTGAGCGACTGAACTGAACTGAACTGAACTGAATAATGCCTTTGCAGGTCAGGAAGCAACAGGTAGAACTGGACATGGAACAACAGACTGGTTCCAAATAGGAAAAGGAGTACGTCAAGGCTGTATATTGTCACCCTGCTAATATAACTTCTATGCAGAGTATATCATGAGAAACGCTGGGCTGGAAGAAGCACAAGCTGGAATCAAGATTGCCAGGAGAAATATCAATAACCTCAGATATGCAGATGACACCACCCTTATGACAGAAAGTGAAGAGGGACTGAAAAGCCTCTTGATGAAAGTGAAAGAGGAGAGTGAAAAAGTTGGCTTAAAGCTCAACATTCAGAAAACGAAGATCATGGCATCCAATCCTATGACTTCATGGGAAATAGATGGGGAAACAGTGGAAACAGTGTCAGACTTTATTTTTTGGGGCTCCAAAATCACTGCAGATGGTGACTGCAGCCATGAAATTAAAAGACGCTTACTCCTTGGAAGAAAAGTTATGACCAACCTAGATAGCATATTAAAAAGCAGAGACATTACTTTGCCAACAGAGGTCTGTGTAGTCAAGGCTATGGTTTTTCCAGTGGTCATGTATGGATGTGAAAGTTGGACTGTGAAGAAAGCTGAACGCCGAAGAATTGATGCTTTTGAACTGTGGTGTTGGAGAAGACTCTTGAGAGTCCCTTGGACTGCAAGGAGATCCAACCAGTCCTGCTGGGAGCAGGAACTCCGCCCGTGGCAAAGGTCATGAGGAAGGAGGCTCAGCATATGCAAAGGTGGGATCGAGCCTCAGAAGTCCCCCTGGAAATTCTCAAGCATCTACCCCCAAAACCAGAGTCTGCCTACTTTCTGCTTTGTGCTCTCACCTACACCTTTGACTTTACGGGGGGCTGTCCCCCACTACCTCTCTCTGGAAAAAAAAAAAAGAAAATACAGCTCCAGTTAATAAAGTTCCTTGGTGTGATAGTGTTTCAATCTACAAACTCCTTTGGAAGTCCTCTAGCCTGCCTGAATAGGTTTTTCCGGCCACATGTGATTGCTCAGAGCCTCCCAACTGTGAGAGGCATGAGATGTTCTAAA
>NW_011494889.1:10578391-10578733 GCF_000754665.1 Bison bison bison
ACTTCATGGGAAATAGATGGGGAAACAGTGGAAACAGTGTCAGACTTTATTTTTTGGGGCTCCAAAATCACTGCAGATGGTGACTGCAGCCATGAAATTAAAAGACGCTTACTCCTTGGAAGAAAAGTTATGACCAACCTAGATAGCATATTAAAAAGCAGAGACATTACTTTGCCAACAGAGGTCTGTGTAGTCAAGGCTATGGTTTTTCCAGTGGTCATGTATGGATGTGAAAGTTGGACTGTGAAGAAAGCTGAACGCCGAAGAATTGATGCTTTTGAACTGTGGTGTTGGAGAAGACTCTTGAGAGTCCCTTGGACTGCAAGGAGATCCAACCAGTCC
>NW_011494889.1:10578833-10581724 GCF_000754665.1 Bison bison bison
CCTTTGGAAGTCCTCTAGCCTGCCTGAATAGGTTTTTCCGGCCACATGTGATTGCTCAGAGCCTCCCAACTGTGAGAGGCATGAGATGTTCTAAACTGTCTAAATACAGATTCCTTTGAGCAGTTAAAAGATTGATTAGAAATTGTATTGGTGAAGGGTTTTTCACTTGTTGGGCCAATGTTTGCTGCTAACTCTCCATATCCCTTACCTGCTGTGTCCCTGGCAGTGTATTGATTAATATAATTGGTGTAAGTAGTAGCTTTAATGTTTGTAACCTTGGACCCTTGAGTTAATTCTTTTTCTTGTTATAGCCCACCACACCTTGACCCTGTAGGAATGCAACTTTATCTAATGCTTTTGGAGGATGGCGCCTGACTAATCACCTTTAGAGAAAAATAAATTTTCTGAAGAAAGGGTCTTAAAATGTTAACAGGCTTCCAGGCCAGAAGATGATGCAAATCACCTAAACTTTTGCATATGATAGGTTTGCAGGAAGAAAGCCTGGCTTACTGCATGCCTCTACCCCTTCCCCCATTATCCTCTATGCATAACTTAAGGTATAAAAACTACTTTGGAAAATAAAGTGCGGGCCTTGTTCACCGAAACTTGGTCTCCCCATGTCGTTCTTTCTCTCACCTTCTGGCTGAATTATTCAGCCTCTTTTCTCCACTGGATTTCCTCACTGAGCTATCCTTATGTAACCACTCTTTATATCCTTAATTAACGTTTAATTAAGCAGTTGTTTCCTGATCCTCGCCGACGCCGTTCCCGCTTTGAATTCCCTGGATCCACCGGGGCTGGACCCTGGCACAGTCCATTCTGAAGGAGATCAGCCCTGGGATTTATTTGGAAGGAATGATGCTAAAGCTGACACTCCAGTACTTTGGCCACCTCATGCGAAGAGTTGAGTCATTGGAAAAGACTCTGATGCTGGGAGGGATTGGGGGCAGGAGAAGGGGACGACAGAGGATGAGATGGCTGGATGGCATCACTGACTCGATGGACATGAGTGTGAATGAACTCTGGGAGTTGGTGATGGACAGGGAGGCCTGGCATGCTGCAATTCATGGGGTGGCAAAGAGTTGGACATGACTGAGCGACTGAACTGAACTGAATAATGCCTTTGGCTTCCCTGGTGGCTCAGAGGTTAAAGCATCTGCCTGCAATGCGGGAGACCCGGGTTCGATCCCTGGGTCAGGAAGATCTTCTGGAGAAGGAAATGGCAACCCGCTCCAGTATTCTTGCCTGGAGAATCCCATGGATGGAGGAGCCTGGTAGGCTACAGTCCACGGGGTGGCAAAGAGTTGGACACGACTTCACTTTCACTTTCTTTCACTTTCAACAATGCCTTTACTTACCTATATCTCCTGTTGGATCACATTGCTGGTCAGGACCATAGCCATTGCAAGTATCATTGCCCCTTACATCAGTGCTGTACTTCCTGCAGACTAGGAGCTCAATAAATACATGTTGAATGAAGGAAAGGATGAAATAATTCAATACAGTTTGTTTCTAGTACACAGGAAAAAAAATGACTACCATTTTCTGGGCATCTATTTTGTGCCATATCTTGTAGTAGGGATCTCATGGACATGATTTTGTTAATCCTAAATACTGTAATGTGTGATGATATTATTCACCTTTTCTTGAAGACCTATGATGTGCTTATGTTTCATAAACATTGTTATTCAGCAGCCTTCATTTGCTCCCTTTTCCGAGAGGTGAAGTTGAGGTGCAGAAAGAATCCATTAACAAGTTTTTATAGAAAGCTGTCTATAGTTACAAAGCGGAATCCTCTTACTGTGCCCGTACCCTCACTGCACCCCACACCACCCATGCTCTTCTCTCTCTTCCTGACTCTCCCACCTGTAGGGTTCCCTTCCCCAACCTCTGCTTACACAGGGGCCACTCTATGGTGACAGAATCCTAGACTCAGAGGGAAACCCAGCTGGAAAGGACCTGGGAGACCAGTGAAACCAGTCCTCTCACAACAGAGGTGAGAACACTGAAGCCAGAACAGCGACGTGATTCCCCCAAAGCCTCAGTTCTTTTCCAAGCTTACCAAGGAAGTTTCTTCCAACATGCAGCTATTATTTTTTAGGGAACAGGTCTAAACTTTCAGTAACAATACTGCTGTTGGCTAGTATTTTCATAATACACACATGGTCTTTAACTTGCAAGTTAAATAAGGAGAATGTTAGTAATGCGGATACTGATTCCTTATTTTGAGGAATGAGGTCCAGGAATGTGTTCTTTTAGCTAGTAACCTTTTGCGATCCTGACCCAGGTCGCACCAGGACCACACTTTGGGAAACACACTTTAACCACGCCCTTGAGTGTGGTCCTTATAGCATTTACGAAACTCGGTTTGGTGCTGTTCTTGGCTCAGGATTTAGGTCTCAACAAGCCTGTGCTCTGCTCTCAGGAACTTTCTTGGGCCAGCCTGTGTGGGTCTTAGGGGCAGGGGGTAGAAACGAGGCCATCTCAGGCCTGAGCTAGTGTCTGGCTTAGAAAGAAATGCAGAGCCAAACTGCAGGGGGTCACGTGATGCTGAAAGAGGAGGATGGAGCAGCGGACTTGGGGCAGAAACTGCTGACAGCAGGAGGGAGAGACCCTGTCAAGGGAGATTGGGTGGGAGAGTTCAAGGTCAGGGAGCGGACGAGAATGAAATAACAGTGGCTGAGACTTTGTCTCATTGGAGACCCGTGTTGTAAGTGAGTAAGCAGGAGAAAGAGCGAGTGAAGGCTGGTATTAGTTCCCCTGCGTCTCTTGTGTCTCACCGCAGGACCCGGGCCACACAAGATGCTTCAATTGTTATGATCTGATTCCTCAGGGCAGCAGGCCCAGGGCTCTGCACACACCAGCCTTCAAAGCCCTGTAATGTTCTTTCC
>NW_011494889.1:10581989-10609542 GCF_000754665.1 Bison bison bison
CAGAGCCTCTGGTCTTGCCTGGCAGAACAGAAGGCAGCCCCTGAATGAAACACTGCTGGGTCCTGCCGGATCATCTTGCCGTCTGGCCAGCACATGCTGAGGAACACGGCTAGCGCGCGCAGGAAGGAGGGGGACTAGAAATAATCTGGAGGCAGGAGGCTTACGCGGTCCGTCCCTTCCCTTTCTCCAGTCCACCCGGAGACAGCCCGGTGAATCTGGCCTTCCAAGTGGACTCTCTCACTGGACGGAACACAGCACAGCAGCTACCTGACCTTGTTGCCTGGTACCCAATGTTCCTTCCGGCATCACGCTGGATGCCCTCCCACCTCCCACCCTTGCCTGGAACAGGTGCACTGCCTGTCCAGGGTGCTCGCAGAAGAGGAGGCTGCTGCAGCTGGAGGGATAGGAAGCTGTGCAGAGTGTGTGAACCTTTAAGACTTTTCTGAGGGGTCTGAGAGAACTCTCCTTAGAGTGGGGAGTGTATGTTTTCTGGACATTGGTTGCCTTCTCTGCACTCAGGTTGGCTGGCCACAACCTGAGGGCTGGAACCTAAATCTCATTCATTCATTTAATGAACTTATCTGAGTACTTAATTAATATTGGCTAAAAATTAATGTTGACTCAAAAGAAAAGCTCTCCTTCATGGATCACAGCCTTGTGGCGAAGGAGCTTGCATCATTCAATGAATCTGTGAGCCGTGTCACAGAGGACCACCTGAGACAAAGGGGTCACAGTGACAGGCTCTGACAAAATTTGTTCCACTGGAGGAGGAAATGGTGACTCCCTCCAGCATTCTTGCTGCAGGAACCCCTTGAACAGTATGAAAAGGCAAAAAGATATGACACTGGAAGATGAGCCCCCCAGATTGGAAAGTGTCCAAAATGGGGAAGTGGGTGCATGGATGCTCATTCGTGTCCAACTCTTTGCAGCCCCGTAGATTGTAACCTGCCAGGCTCCTCTATCCATGGGATTTTCCAGGCAAGAATGCAGGAGTGGGTTGCCATTTCCCCTTCCAGGCGATCTTTCTGATCCAGAGATCCAACCCACATCTCTGGCATCTCCTGAATTGGCAGGCAGATTGTTTACCACTGAGCCACCTGGGGAAGAGCAGAGGGCAATTACTAATAGCTCCAGAAAGAAATAAACAGCTGGGCCAAAGTGGAAATCAAGCTCAATTGTGGAACCAGACATGGAACAGTTGACTGGTTCAAAATTGGGGAAGGAGTACGGCAAGGCTGTATAGTGTCACCCTGCTTATTTAACTTCTATGCAGAGTACATCATGCAAAATGCTGGGCTGGATGAATCATAAGCTAGAATCAAGATTGTCAGGAGAAATATCAACAGCCTCAGATATGTTGATGTATCGCTCTAATGTCAAATGTGAAGAGGAAGTAAAGAATCTCTTGATGAGGGTGAAAGAGGAGAGTGAAAAAGCTGGCTTGTAACTCAACATTAAAAAAACCTAAGATCATGACATCCAGTCCCATCACTTCATGGCAAATGAATGGGGAAAAGGGGAAACAGTGACAGATTTTATTTTCTTGGGCTCCAAAATCACTATGGATGTTGACTGCAGCCATGAAATGGTTGACAAAGGTCCATATAGTCAAAGATATGGTTTTTCCAGTAGTCTTATATGGATGTGAGAGTTGGACCATAAAGAAGACTGAACACCAAAGAACTGATCCTTTCAAAATGTGGTGCTGGAGAAGACTCTTGAGACACCCTTGGACAGCAAGGATATCAAGCCAGTCTATCCTAAAGGAAATCAACCCTGAATAGTCATTGGAAGGACCCATGCTGAAACTGAAGATCCAATACTTTGGCCACCTGATGAGAAGAGCCAACTCATTTGAAAAAACCCTGGTGCTGGGAAAGATTGAAGGTAAAAGGAGAAGGGTTTGGCAGAGGATGAGACCATTAGACAGCATCACCAACTCAGTGAACATGCATTTGAGAAAACTCCAGGAGACAGTGGAAGACAGAGCAGCCTGGCATGCTGCAGTCGATGAGTTTGCAAAGAGTCAGCCACGACTTAGCGACTAAACAAGAGCAATAAAGAAGAGCTGGTTAAGACAAAGAAATGGCAGGAAAAAACAAACAAACAAACAAAAAAACCCTTCCAAGACTGCATCACTCCACTAATAGCCAAAGTCCTGAGAGCTGATCCATGCCGGGCACTGTGCTAAGCTCTTTCCCTGAGTTATCTCCAATTAACTCCAAGACCATCTGCTGAGAAAACAGAGTTTCGGTAGCTTCCTCATATTCCCACTGTTACACTGTTAATAACTAAGGCCCAGAATCAGAACCCAAGCAGACCAACCTCAGAGGCCTCCACTGGGAAGCATTGTGCTTAACCATACCAGTCATATCACAGGCCCTCGTGTCTTAATTCTTAAATAAATAAATACAAGCTCAAACATTTATTTTCTTTAAAAAGTCATTTTCTTGGGGGTAGTGTGCATGAGTCAAAGCTGTTTCTCAGAAGACTTTCTGCCAAAGAAAAGTGTCTTCTGCAAACTTCACACTGAAGTGACATTTGAATTCAGGGACATGATTGAGAAGCTAGAGTAGAAAACCAGGTAAGTGTCTAGGAGCAGGCCTGGGCAGAGGTCACACCCCTGTTCTAAAGGACAGCTGTTTGGGAACCTGCAACTTTCACAAACAAAAGTCGGGGGTGTGCAGGCGCGCGGGAGGGACAACCCACATTCCTGACTTCTTAGAGTTTTATAAATAGAGAACTTCACTTGCCAGAGACAATATGGTCCTGGTGTTACTGCTCCTGTCAACACTGCCCTCAAAGGACCCGGCTTTCCTTCCCTTTCATCTTTCTTTACATAAGTGAGGGGGAACAAAAGGACAAAGATGATGTTTGCTCTAAAAGTTCATGTAAACAGAAATATCTCAATAGCAAAAGCCACCCCCTCCCTCCTACCACTCCCTCAAGCACTTCTGGCTAGTTTTTATCAGGCTGATTTTAACTCATGAAAGACCAAGTGGAAACTGATGCCTGAGTTTTCTCTGCTGCTGCTGCTGCTGCTAAGTCGCTTCAGTCATGTCTGACTCTGTGCGACCCCACAGACGGCAGCCCACCAGGATCCCCTGTCCCTGGGATTCTCCAGGCAAGAATACTGGAGTGGGTTGCCATTTCCTTCTCCAAGGCATGAAAGTGAAAAGTGAAAGTGAAATCGTTCAGTCATGTCTGACTCTTAGCGACCCCATGGACTGCAGCCCACCAGGCTCCTCCATCCACAGGATTTTCCAGGCAAGAGTACTGGAGTGGGGTGCCATTGCCTTCTCTGTGGGTTTTCTCTACCTCAGCCTAAATGTCTTCAGCTGCAGGTGAGCTGAGCAAACCCTCATGAAGGCAACCTTTGGAAAATCAGCTTGATACTGCTTGATTCTATTTGTGAGAGAATTGGAGAACAAAAATGAGAAAGCCTTGAAACCCGCTAAAATGACTCAGAGAAAGCTCTATGAGTCCTTCCCTCCAGGGAGAGGAGAGGAAGGGAGAGGGGGAAGTGTTCCACATGGCACAGCAAATGAGGCCGTCTATTTATGAATTCCATGTGAGACTTTCTGTGGGAGGGATACTCAGTGATAAGAAAACCTACCCTGGTTCCTCCAACTTGGAACTTGTCTAACAATAGTTTCCGCATCTCCAGCTGAACTGGGTGCTGAGATGGTTGGTTGGAGTTCAGCGAAGCGTAAACTGGTTGGAGCAGGCAGATCTTGGGGTAGAGTTTTTTGGCGGGTTATTTAGGACAGTGCCTCTCTGGAGAGATAGGCAAGTCAACAGATTTCTGCTGAAAAATAAGATGGCTTTGCCATCTTGAACTTGGCCCACAGGAATGGGGATGGTTCTGTCCCACGTCACTTCTTAAGCCAAGTCTTACACCATGCTTCTTTTCCCTGGGTCTTTATGATTTAGGGCTTCCTAGCTGGTGCAGTGGTAAAGAATCTGCCTGCAATGCAGGAGACCTGGGTTCGATCCCTGGGTCAGGAAGATCCCCTGGAGAAGGGAATGGCTACTCACTCCAGTATTCTTGCCTGGAGAATTCCATGGATAGAGGGGCCTGGCAGGCTCCAGCTCATGGGATTGAAAAAAGTTGGACATGACTGAGTGACTAACACACACACACACATACTTATGATTTAGCCATGTTAGCCTTTCAGCCCCTCAAACTCTGCATGCCATGATGCCAGCACATGATATTTTCTGTCAGGGGAATAGGTATGCCATTCTCAGCTCCCATCTCCCAGCTCTGCCTCCTGAATGCTGACTTGTCACAAGCCTGTGGCAGCATCACCATCCATGGGACCAGGGTTGTCCTGGGCTCTCTGATATAGCATCTTAGGTTTCTGTTTGCAGCATGATGCAGAGTTGGGGTTTCATGTTTCGATGCATACTTATAAGACCGTAAGCTCCCTGAGGTCAAGGATACGTGTTTGTTTTGTTGCTACTGAATCCTCAGTTCTGGTATTTAGCAAACACTCAATAACTAATGGTTGAATCACTAAGTGACTTTTACTGAGACTTGATTTCCTCCTTTATAAAATTCAAAAAATAATACTTGGCTCTGGGTTGTCCCCAGATGAAATGTGGTAAGTAAAAAGTGAAAGTTGCTCAGTCATGTCCAACTCTTTGCGACCCCATGGACTATACAGTCCAGGGAATTCTCTAGGCCAGAACACTGGAGTGAATAGCCTTTCCCTTCTCCAGGGGATCTTTCCAACCCAGGGATTGAACCCGGGTCTCCCACATTGCGGGCAGATTCTTTACTAGCTAAGCCACAATATATATGGAAATTCATGAAGCACATAACATTGTCAACTTCCATTCATCTTCTAATTCCAAGCTGGTTTCCAGCCTCATAGATCCAGTGAATTTGTTTTTTGTTTTTGTTTTTTTTTTTTAAGGCACCAAAGGCCCAGTGATAGATAAGCCCAAATGTTACCTTTTTGTCCTTGGAGCAGAGACAATAATGCCCACCAAATCCAATATCCCATTGTATCCCCTACATTTCTTAAAAAAAATTTTTTTTTCATTATTATTTTTTTTTACCTTACAATATTGTACTGGTTTTGCCATACATCAACATGCATCTGCCACGGGTGTACACGTGTTCTCCATCCTGAACCGCCCTCCCACCTCCCTCCCCATACCATCCCTCTGGGTCATCCCAGTGCACCAGCCCCAAGCTTTCTGTATCCTGCATCAAACGTGGACTGGTGATTCTTTTCTTATTGATATTATACGTGTTTTAATGCCATTCTCCCAAATCATCCCCCCCTCCCCACAGAGTCCAAAAGACTGTTCTATACATCTGTGTCTCTTTTCTCCTACATTTCTTAGTTTCCATCTAAGTAGACAGAGTCATATGATGAGTTCTGGCCAATGAAATGTATGCCAAATCCCTGTATATCTCAGAGTAAGGCAGTGAAAAGTTCCTGTGTGGTTACTAGTCTCTCTCTTTCTCTGTCCCAGTGAACAGAGATGCTGCAGGTTCCATATCCTGTGGTTGCAAGGCAGGGGAACTTTGGTCATCTCAGCTCCTTAAGTATAAAAATAAACCTTCATTATCTCTAGCCAATGGGATGCGGGGGTTACCTTGTTGCCACAGCATCACCTAGAGTATCCCAGTGAATACAGACCCTATCATACTCCTCTTCTGCACCACTGAGAACTGTCAGCCCCACCATCCTTTTTGAAACTATTACTACCTCCAGCTTTTGGAAGTTTACTCTTTCCTGATTCTCCTCCCTCTCAGATACTCTCTCAATAGCCTTGAGGATCTCTTCTCACCCACTCACGTTCCTTCAAGAGAGAATTCCCCAAGATGCTTTCTATGGTTTCTATTTTATTTTGCTCTTTGTACTTTCCAAGAATTGTTTTATTTAGGCCCATAGCTTAATTCAGACTCACTCTAAATCTATATTGCTAGGCAGTCACTCTCTCCTGGATACCAGGCTCCTATGCTTAACGGCCCCTTGGACATCTGTGCTGGGGTATTCCCAACATCTCAAACTTAGCATGCCCAAGAGTGTATATGTAGTCTTTTCTTCCCATAGTCTTTTCACCAATCTAAACATAAAAAATGCTTTCTAATATTCTTTTTGCTATAATTGTCAGAAATTAACTCCAGAGTTGTAACAACACAAAGAAATATACTGGTCATGTGATAGCTCAGATGTGTAGGGGATGAGGCTGGCTCCCAGTGTTCCAGGAATCCAATCTGTCCCTCTGTATGGAACTTCTATCTCTAAAGCTATTGCTATGTGTTCTGTTTCTCTTTGTCAGCTTGCCTCCTTTCCCTCCATTGTAGTGGGGGACATGGGAGAAATGGAGCAGAAGAGCATGTGTAGCAACTCTTCCATTTTATTCTGGTATCTGCAAATAAAATACCAGGAAGGAACCCTGATTGTCCTTGGCAAATCACTGTATGCAGGGGTTTGGTGAAATAGAATGGTTAGACACTTATCATAACTTCTCCACTAAAGCCAGAAATCCTGGATGCCGTAATTGACAGAGGCCACACAAGGACTGTATGGAGTGGAGCATTTTACCAGTGGAAATGAGATACTGTCTGTAGAAGGAGTGCTGAGTAGATGTTTGCTTTGATTCCTCTCCGGCTCAACCTTATATTTTTCCTCTCTTGTATATCCTGTGATCCTGCCTCAGAAGACCCATCAGTTTCCCCAGCACACCATATTGTTATGTCATTACACTTCTTTGGACAATCTTTTATCTTTTCTGGAAATGTGAGACCCTCCTAAAACTCATTTGTAGTATACCTACTACAAGGTATCAGTCAAGACATCCCATGGGAAGCCCCTCCTGAGTCTTACAAGAAGACTTGATCGTTACCACCTTTGGGCACCAAGTGTATCTTATTTTTTTTTGCCACTTTTTTTTTAATTGAAGGATAATTTCTTTACAGAATTTTGTGGTTTTCTGTCACACATCAACAAGAATCAGCCATAGGTACACCCATGTCAGCTCCCTCCCGAAACTCCTTCCCATTTCCTCCCGACTCCACCCTTTATATTGTTACAGAGCCCTGTTTGAGTTCCCTGAGTCATACAGCACATTCCCATTGGCTATCTAGTTTACATATAGTAATGTAAATTTCCATGCTACTCTCTCCATACATCTAACCCTCTCCTTTCACCTCTATAGGTTTATTCTCTAGGTCTGTTTCTCCATTGCTGCCCTGAAAATAAATTCATCAGTATAATCTTTCTAGATTCCATATATATATGCATCAGTATATGATATTTCTATTTCTCTTTCTGACCTACTTCATCCTGTATAATAGGCTCTAGGTTCATCCACCTCATTAGAATAGACTTCAATGTGTTCCTTTTTATGGCCAAGTAATATTCCATGCAGCCATAAAATTAAAAGACGTTTACTCCTTGGAAGAAAAGTTATGACCAACCTAGATAGCATATTCAAAAGCAGACATATTACTTTGCCAACAAAGATCTGTCTAGTCAAGGCTATGGTTTTTCCGGTGGTCATGTATGGATGTGAAAGTTGGACTGTGAAGAAAGCTGAGCACCGAAGAATTGATGCTTTTGAAGTGTGGTGTTGGAGAAGACTCTTGAGAGTGCCTTGGACTGCAAGGAGATCCAACCAGTCCATTCTAAAGGAGATCAGTCCTGGGTGTTCTTTGGAAGGAATGATGCTAAAGTGGAAACTCCAGTACTTTGGCCATCTCTTGCCAAGAGTTGACTCATTGGAAAAGACTCTGATGCTGGGAGGGATTGGGGGCAGGAGAAGAAGGGGATGACAGAGGATTAGATGGCTGGATGGCATCACTGGCTCAATGGACATGAGTTTGAGTGAACTCTGGGAGTTGGTGATGGACAGGGAGGCCTGGTGTGCTGCGATTCATGGGTTCGCAAAGAGTCGGACATGACTGAGGACTGACCTGAATATTCCATTGTGTATATGTACCACAGCTTCTTTATTCATTCATCTGTTGATGGACATGTAGGTTGCTTCCATGTTCTAGCTATTGTAAATAGTACTGCAATGTACATTGGGGTACATGTATCTTTTCAATTTTGGTTTCCTTGAGGTATGGGCCTAGTAGTGGGATTGGTGGGTTATATGGTGATTTTATTCCTAGCTTTTTAAGGAATCTCCACACTGTCTTCCATAGTGGCTGTATCAATTTACATTCCCACCAACAGTGCAAGAGCATTCCCTTTTCTCCATACCCTCTCCAGCATTTATTGTTTGTAGACTTTTTGATGATGGCTATTCTGACTGGTGTGAGGTGATATCTCATTGTAGCTTTGATTTGCTTTTCTCTAATAATGAGTGATGTTCAGCACCTTTTCATGTGTTTGTTATCCATCTGTATGTCTTTTTTGGAGAAGTGTCTCTGTTCAGGTCTTTTTCCCACTTTTTGATTGGGTTGTTTGTTATTCTGGTATTGAGTTGTATGAGTTGCTTGTATATTTTGAAAATTAATCCTTTGTCAGTTGTTTCCTTTGCTATTATTTTCTCCCATTCTGTGGGTTGTCTTTTCACCTTGTTTGTGGTTTTCTTTATGTGCAAAAGCTTTTAAGCTTAATTAGGCCCCACTTGTTTATTTTTGTTTTTATTTTCATTATTCTAGGAGGTGGGTCATAGAGATCTTGCTTTGATTTATGTCACTGAGTGTTCTGCCTATGTTTTCCTCTAACGGTTTTATAGCTTCTGGTCTTTAATCCTTTTTGAGTTTGTCTTTGTGTATGGTGTTAGGCAGTGTTCTAATTTCATTCTTTTGCATGTGGCTGTCCAGTTTTCCAGCACCACTTAGTGAAAAGGCTATCTTTGCCCCATTGTATATTCTTGCCTCCTTTGTCAAAAATAAAATGCCCATAGGTGTGTAGGCTTATCTCTGGATTCTCTATTTTGTCCCATTAGTCTATATTTCTGTTTTTGTGCCAGTACCATACTGTCTCAATGACTGCAGCTCTGTAGTATAGTCTGAAATCAGGAAGGTTGATTCCTCCAGCTCCATTCTTCTTTCTCAAGACTGCTTTGGCTATTCAGGATCTTTTGTGTTTCCATATGAATTGTGAAACTTTTTGTTCTAGTTCTGTGAAAAATGTCACTGGTAGTTTGAGAGGGATCTCACTGAATCTGTAGGTTGCATTTAGTAGTATAGTCATTTTCCCAGTATCGATTCTTCCTACCCAGGAACATGGAATATCTCCCCATCTGCCAAAAGTATCTTGAATACACATCTACTCCAGCACTTATACTATATTGAATATATTCATTTGTAGATCTCTCGTTAGTATACTGTTTAGGATCTTGGAGGGCAGCATTGAATCATAATCATATTTTCAACTTCTACACCCAAAACATGGTACTTTTTCTGAATTGCATAATAAAAAGTTACCAAATCTGAATATGATTGTTCAATAACTCACCTCTCTGAATGCACTCATTCATCTGTTCATTTGGCAAATATTTAGTTCTTTCTGTTTTCTAGGCACTGTTCTAAGTGATTAAAACACATCAATAGCAAGATGTAAGATTAATACCCTCAAAGGGCTTATAGTCTAGTGCTAGAGTGTGCATTCATGCTAAGTTGCTCCAGTCATACAACCCTATGAACCATAGCCTGCCAGGCTCCTCTGTTCATGGGAGTCATGACTCTCCAGGCAAGAATATTGGAGTGGGTTGCCAAGCCCTCCACCAGAGCATCTTCCTGGCCCAGGGATCAAACCTGGGTCTCTTATGTCTCTTACAGTGGCAGGTGGGTTCTTTACCACCAGCATCACCTGGGAGATAGTATGTCTCTAGTGGTAGAGACATACTACATATACATAAACTCAGAGAGTGATGGGAGATGCAAAGAATAAAATAGAGTAATGGGACAGAGATTGTAAGGTGTCAGGGATACTTTAGTTATGGACTCTGGGAGTTGACCTCTACTGATAATTAGGCAGCCATGCAAAGATCTGAGGTGGAGGACACACCAGGAGCAAAGGGACTTATGAGTGTGTTTGAGGAACAGAAAGAGGCCAGAATGGTCAAAATATGGTGACTCAGAGAGAAACCAGTAAGAGATAACATACAAGAGATTTGTTGTTGTTGAGATGCTCAGTTGTGTCTGACTCTTTGTGACCCTATGGACTGCAGCACGCCAGGCTTCTGTGTCCTTCACCATCTCCAGGAGCTTGCTCAAACTCATGTCTGTTAAGTTGGTGATGCAATTCAACCATCTCGTCCTCTCTCATCCCTTTTCCTTTTGTCTTCAATCTTTCCCAACATCAGGGTCTTTGCTAATGAGTCAGCTCTTCTCATCAAATGGCCAAAGTATTGGAGCTTCAGCTTCAGTATCAGTTATTCTCATGAATATTCAGGATTAATTTCCTTCAGCATTGACTGGTTTGATCTCCTTGCAGTCCAAGGGACTCTCGAGAGTCTTATCCAACACCACAGTTTGAAAGCATCAACTCTTTGGCGCTCAGCCTTCTTTATAGTCTAACTCTTACATCCATACATGACTACTGGAAAAACCAAAAATCATATGGTTTTATGGAAAAACCATAGCTTGTAGTACTGACAAGTACTCCTACTTGTCAGTAGGAGTCAGATCTTTGTTGGCAAAGTAATGTCTCTGCTTTAATGTCTCTGCTTTTTAATACCCTGTCTATGTTTTTCATAGTTTTTCTTCCAAGGAGCAAGTGTCTTTTAATTTCATGGCCACAGTCACCATCAACCGTGATTTTGGAGCCCAATAAAATTAAGTCTGTCACTATTTCCATTGCTTACCATTTGCCGTGAACTGATGGGACCAGATGCCATGATCTTAGTTTTCTGAATGTTGAATTTAAGCCAGTTTTTTTACTTCCCTCTTTCACTTTCATCAAGAGGCCCTTTAGTTCATCTTCACTTTCTGCCATAAGGGTGGTGTCATCTGCATATCTGAAGTTATTGGTATTTCTCCCAGCAATCTTGATTCCAGCTTATGCTTCATCCAGCCCACATTTTGCATGATGTACTCTGCGTATAAGTTAAATAAGCAGTGTGACAATATAAAGCCTTGCAGTAGTCCTTTCCCAATTTTGAACCAGTCCATTGTTTCATATCCAGTTCTAACTGTTGCTTGACCTGTTCCAGGCTTCTCAGGAGACAGGTAATGTGGTCTGGTATTCCTATCTCTTGAACAATTTTCCATAGTTTGTTGTGATCCATACAGTCAAAAGCATTAGTGTAGTCAATATGAGAGATAGGCGTAGTCAGTCATCTGCTGCTGCTGCTGCTAAGTTGCTTCAGTTGTGTCCGACTTTGTGCGACCCCATAGACGGCAGCCCACGAGGCTCTCCTGTCCCTGGGATTCTCCAGGCAAGAACACTGGAGTGGGTTGCCATTTCCTTCTCCAATCATGAAAGTGAAAAGTGAGAGTGAAGTCGCTCAGTCGTGCCCAACTCTTAGCGACCCCATGGACTGCAGCCTACCAGGCTCCTCTGTCCATGGGATTTTCCAGGCAAGAGTACTGGAGTTGGGTGCCATTGCCTTCTCCGAGTCAGTCGTCTAGGGCCTGGTAACTCAGATGGTAAAGAAACTGCCTGCAATGCAAGAGACCTGGTTTGAGCCCTGAGTTGGAAAGATCCCCTGGAGGAGGGAATGGCTACCCATTCCAGTACTCTTGCCTGGAGAATTCCATGGACAGAGGATCCTGGTGGGCTACAGTCCATGGCATGGCAAAGAGTCGGACATGTCTGAGCGACTAAAACTCCCACTTTGAAGGGCACTGGATCTTATTCTACTTGCAAAATAAAGCTGAAAAGTGAGGAAGTGATGTGATGTGGTTATAGCTTAAGAATATCACTTTGGCTGTTATGTGGAAAATAGATTTTTGTGTACAGTGGGGGCTGTAAGCACAGATGACATAACTGAAAGTGAGGTGCTTAGTAAGGTGGGAATTGCATAAGTGCGAGGAAAATATCATCACAGTTTGAAACAAGGTCATGGCAGAAAAGCTATAAGAATAGACCACATTTAAAGTGTGAAGAAATACACATGTAAGTGCTTTTCTTAGACTCCCATTCAAGCAAGCCGTTGCCAATACACAGTATTCAAACACTGAAGAATTTTCCTCATTCATCATCCATTCATTCATTCAACAAATAATTATGGAGCCTTCTTAAATCCAATCTCCTAGGCCAGGAGTCAAATAAATAGTGGTAAACAGGACTGACATAGTCGCTGCCATCTAAATTTTCAATTTCCTGGGGAAGACAGATGTTAAAGAATGAATATGGAGATATTTTAGTAGGTACCAATGTGATAAAGGGAGAAGGCAATGGCACCCCACTCCAGTATTCTTGCCTGGAAAATCCCATGGACGGAGGAGCCTGGTGGGCTGCAGTCCATGGGGTCGCTAGGAGTCGGACACGACTGAACGACTTCACTTTCACTTTTCACTTTCATGAATTGGAGAAGGAAATGGCAACCCACTCCAGTGTTCTTGCCTGGAGAATCCCAGGGATGGGGGAGCCTGGTGGGCTGCAGTCCATGGGGTCGCTAGGAGTCGGACACGACTGAACGACTTCACTTTCACTTTTCACTTTCATGAATTGGAGAAGGAAATGGCAACCCACTCCAGTGTTCTTGCCTGGAGAATCCCAGGGATGGGGGAGCCTGGTGGGCTGCCGTCTATGGGGTCACACGGAGTCGGACACGACTGACGTGACTTAGCAGCAGCAATGTGATAAAGAGAGAGTTTAAAAGAGAATTAGAAGACTTGAAGTAGGAGAGGAGGTGACATCAAGCTATGACCTGAGGACAAGAAAGAAATATCCCAAGAAAGAGAAGCATGGATGAGGGTCACAGCTGAGGGAACAGAACTTGTAGATGGTCTGAAGCTGGAAGGAGAACATACTCAGAGGAAGTGCAGAAGGGCTTGTATTGGGTCCTTCACGATGAGACTGTCTGAGAAGCAAAACAAGAAGCAAAATAGGAAAGCAGAGACCAGATTGATAGCTCTTTATAGACATTGTTAAAAAAAATCTTGAGTTTATTCTATAAGTAATGGCAGGTCATCAAGGCATTTTAATCTCTGAAAAAGGTTGAAAGTGTTAGTCCCTCAGTTATATCTAACTCTTTGGGAGCCCATGGACTTTAGCCCACCAGGCTCCTCTGTCCATGGAATGCTCCAGGCAAGGATACTGGAGTTGGTTGCCTTGCCTTTCTCCAGGGCAGATGGTAAAGAATCTTCCTGCAATTCAGGAGATGCAGGTTTGACTCCTGGGTCATGAAGATCCCCTAGAGAAGGGAATGGCTACCAGCTCCAGTATCCTGCCAGGAGAATTTCATGGACAGAGGAGCCTGGCAGGCCACAGTCCATGAGATTACAAAGAGCTGGACATGACTGAAAGACTAACACTTTCACTTTCATTTTAATCTCTAGCTCTGAAGAAAAGAATTGGGAGTTTTCTGTGTATGTATGCTGGTAAAGTGTCACGGGGTGCCCGGAAAAGACCCCTTACTCATCACTGTGTCCCCTTCTGCATGTGGGATGCAGACATTCTGCCCTCAACTGTCCCAGTGACAAAGGGATTTTGCAACACAAATGGAGGCTACAGAAGGAAGAATGAGAGCTGGTGTATTACAGTGAACTATAGGCTCTGAGATCCTGCAGATATAGATATGAATCCTGCTTCATATTTACTGGATGTGAGCTCATGAAAGTATTTAGTTTTCTTGAGCTCCATTTTCCTTCTCAGCATCATAGGGGTGATGAATCTATTAGTTAAGAAGCTTTGAGCTGTAAATTGCAAAAAACCCTGATTTACCTGACTTGACACAGAAGATGTCTTATCTCACAGAGCAAGAAGTTCTGAGGTAGGGCAAGTGGGGTCAGTGAGTTAATAGCTTGAAATCATCATGACTGTAGTATTTATTTCCCTATTTTCTTCTCTGTCATCCTTGGTGCCTGCCCAACTCCCCTCATTATCATAAGCTGAAGCAGTTCTAGGCATCTTCCACAGACCAGTGGAGAAGAGAATAACATCCTTCCTATGTGCCTTCCTAAGTCAACAAAGCACAAAACCCTTCCCAGAAGTCCCTGTGTAACCTGTTAGTCATGATTGGCGAGGATTGTGCTCTATGTCCATGTCCAAGCCATCTGCAGACAAGAGGGCTGCATCACTATTTCTGGCTTAGTTTCATCATGATTTTCAGCCCTTAGGTGGGACTTGAGCTCACTTCACCTGTAGGATTTGACCTGCAGGTGAAGAAGAGGAGAGTGCATAGTTCAACTGTTAACAAAGGAGAAAGGTGTGATGAATTGTTATTGAGCAGGCAACATAATAGTGTCTAATGCCTTAATGTCCATATTGCAGGGTCTGTCGTAAAAATTCTGTAATTTGTCTGTAGTTACCGCTCTATTTCTAAGCTATTTTCAAGCTCTTCAAAACTAAATATACAATTAATTCATCTGCTGATGGACATCTAGGTTGCTTCCGTGTCCTGGCTATTGTAAACAGTGCTTCGATGAACATTGGGGTACACGTGTCTCTTTCCCTTCTGGTTTCCTCAGTGTGTATGCCCAGCAGTGGGATTGCTGAGTCATAAGGCAGTTCTATTTCCAGTTTTTTAAGGAATCTCCTCACTGTTCTCCAGAGTGGCTGTACTAGTTTGCATTCCCACCAACAGAATAAGAGGGTTCCCTTGTCTCCACACTCTCCCCAGCATTTATTGCTTGTAGACTTTTGGATCGCAGAGGAGAAAGCGGGGTTCGGGATGGGGAACACGTGTATACCTGTGGCGGATTCATGTTGATGTATGGCAAAACCAATACAATATTGTAAAGTAATTAACCTCCAATTAAAATAAATAAATTTATTAAAAAAACTAAATATACAATTAAAAGTCCATTTTGCTAATCAGTAAAATAAATCATTGAGTACCTCTATTGATCAGTCCAGTAGGAGGAGGCCCTGTTTATTCTTAAACATGATGTAATGGAACTAAATTTTTTCAAACATATGGAATTAAAATTTTCTCCATATCCAGTCCATAATCTTCTGCTTCCTCAAACTCAGTCAGAATGTTAGGTTTTACTACCTCTTTTAAGAATAGCTGTTAAGCATATGAACAACAGAGTTACACAAGCATCAGTTTAAATCTTGCCTTCATTATTATTTGTTGATATTAGTTAGACTTTCCAATCCCCTTTTCACCTTTAACACAGAAATAATATTATGAGGCTTGAGTGAGACAATACATGTAAACATCTGTGGAGCAGAGTAGGTGTTCTGTAAACATTAACTCCTTTGGTTGTTATCTAGCTCAAATAGTGGTCAAGAAGATGAAATGAGATAATACCTCTGTAGCAATGGTATACAGAAAACAGTTAACAAAAAGCATCTATTATGTTTTCCATAAGCCAGAACAGTAGCTGCCTTTATTAATACCATGAAGTTTTTTTTTTTTTCCTACATTTCATTGGTGGAATCATGCCACTCCAATCATGCTACAGGTATTAATTTTTTAAACAAAACACATGGTTACTGTTTCAAATTACTGACTACTCTCTTCAGAGCCTGTCATGTTACACTAAATGGTCTGGTGTGGTCATTCACCAAACTAATAATTAAATCCTGGAATTTTGCTAAAACAAATTACAAGCAAAAGATATTTGTCTTCAGCCTATACCAGAAATGAATGTTTTGGAAACTATATACTTTATCCTTTTGAAAAGTTGACTTGTCCTTAATCCCCCCTGTCTTTATTTATTGAATTCCTCAATCCACGAGGCTTTCATGTTTCCCATAAAAAGAGGAGTTTCTTTGCATTCCCTTCTTAACAATAACAACAACAACAATAAAATATCTTTCATTAGGGGTTTCAATGGATCCTAACACTATCAAGGATCCTGACACCATTAAGTCATTCTGACATCAGCTGGTTCAAATTACTGATTAGTGGTGGCTTTGTGGTGAAGAAAAAGACACTGGTTGTGTCAAGAAAGAAGTTAGAGTTTGGAAATGGGTTTTTAGAATGGAATTAAAGGGAAATGAGGTGGGGTTTTGCTGGAAGAACTAAGAACAGTAATGGCTCTCCAGTTGCCAGCTGGGGAAGAGGCTGGTGTAGCTAGACTTAGAATGGAACTGGAGTTTCAGTCTGCTGTTCTTCTAGTTTTGTACCTTCAAACACCTCACTTAGCCATACTACCCAGTGATGTCTTGAGAAAGTGAAAGTGTTAGTTTCTCAATCATGTCTGATTCTTTGCAACCCCATGGACTGTAAGTTACCAGGCTCTTCTATCTATGGAATTCTCCAGACAAGAATACTAGAGTGGACAGCCATTCCCCTCTCCAGGGGATCTTCCCAACCCAGGGATCAAACCTATTGCAGGCAGATTCCTTACTGTCTTAGCCACCAGGGAATCCCTGAGAAGCAGTCATTAACAATTGATCTCTCTAGCATGAACCTCCTGAAAAAACACTTGCCAGAAAGACTTCATCCAATGACATGTTCAATATAATAGCACTGGAACTGATTGCCAGTTTCCTCAAAGAGATTATTAGGACCAGTTCCATCATGCCTTAACATCCTGATTTGCCTCACTCATCATCAGAAATCTAAGTTTCCTCTATTATTCATGATCATTCAAAATTTCATCTTCATCTACTCTGTAAATCTCATGATTTGAATCTCACAGTTCCTAAGAAAACCTCCTAGTGATTCATGCCTTTGTATAGTCACCTTGAACACCAAATAGAGCCATGTTGTTTGACCAAAAAGACATTGCAAAGATGATGGCATGTGACTTCAAGGCTTTCATCTTGCTTTCTTGAATTGCTTACTTTGGGAAGAAGCAACATGCCATGTGAGGATAGTTAAAGAACTCTATGGAGAGGCAAACATGGTAAGGATTGAGGTCTTCTGTCAAGATCCAAGTGAATGATCCTTCCAAGAATCTTAGAAGCCCTGGCCAAGCCTTCAGATGTCTGCAGCACCAGCCAACATCTTAACTGCAGCCACATGAGAAACCCTGAGCCGGCACCATCCAGGTAAGCCACTCCTGAATTCCTGGAACACAGACCTTAGGAGATAATACATGTTTAAGTCATCATGTTTTGGAGTACTTTGTTATACAGCAATATATAACCAAGACACTAAATCAGAGCTCACCTTCATCCTTCTCAAATCCTAACCTGTGCTTTCTTAAGCTCCTGCTCTATTATCAGTAATTTCCAGAATCCTCAACTTATCCTTTAAGCATTTACTCAGCCCTTTGTCTTAACTGGATATTGGTTTTCTCCAGATGACATTGCTTCTGATATATCTCTATAATAGTTAAGATACTTCCAGCTGCATATAGAAGAATGACTCAAAAAATATTTAATTATATCACACAACAAGAAGTCTAAAGAAAGCTGTTTTTTAGTTTGAGGCAACATCTTTTTTTTTTTTTTGCTTTTTAAAAAATTTATTTATTTTTTAATTGAAGGATTGCTTTACAGAGTTTTCTTGTTTTCTGTCAAACCACAACATGAATCAGCCATAGATGTACATTTATCCCCTCCCTTTTGAACCTCCCTCCCATGTCCCTCCCCATTTCACTCCTCTAGGTTGATCCAGAGCCCTGTTTGAGTTTCCTGAGACATACAGCAAATTCTCATTAGCTATCTATCTTACATATGATAATGTAAGTTTCCATGTTACTCTTTCCATATATCTCACCCCCTCCTCCCCTCATCTATAAGTCTATTCTCTATATCTGTTTCTTCATTGCTGCCCTACAAACAAATTCTTCAGTAACATTTTTCTAGATTCTGTATACAGTGTTAGAATATGATATTTATCTCTCTCTTTCTGACTTCACTCTGTATTATAGGTTCTAGGCTCATCCACCTCATTAGAACTGACTTAAATGTGTTCCTTTTTATGGCTGAGTAATATTCCATTGTGTTTATTTACCAAACTTCTTTATCCATTCATCAGTCAACAGACATCTATCTTGCTTCCATGTTCTAGCTATTGTAAATAGTGCTGCAATGAACAATGGGATACATGAGTCTTTTTCAATTTTGGTTTCCTCAGGGTGTATGCCTAGGAGTGGGATTGGTGGGTCACATGGTGGTTTTATTCCTAGTTTTTTAAGGAGTCTCCATACCACCTTCCATAGTGGCTGTATCAATTTACATTCCCACCAACAGTGCAAGAGCGTTGCCTTTTTCCCACACCCTCTCCAGCATTTATTGTTTGTAGACTTTTTGATGATGGCCATTCTGACTGGTATGAGGTGGTATCTCATCATAGTTTTGATTTGCTTTTCTCTAATAATGAGCGATGTTGAGCATCTTTTCATGTGTTTGTTAGCCATCTGTATGTCTTCTTTGGAGAAATGTCTGTTTAGGTCTTTTCCCCACTTTTTGATTGGTTGTTTGTTTTTCTGGTATTGAGTTGTATGAGCTGCTTGTATATTTTGAAAAGTGATCCTTTGTCAGTGTTTCATTTGCTATTATTAGCTCCCATTATAGTTTCCTTTGCTGTGCAAAAGCTTTTATTTATTTTTTAAAATTATTTTATTTTTTAACTTTACAATATTGTATTGGTTTTGCCATATATCAAAATGAATCCACCACAGGTATACATGTGTTCCCTATCCTGAACCCTCCTCCCTCCTCCCTCCCCGTACCATCCCTCTGGGTCGTCCCAGTGCACCAGCCCCAAGCATCCAGTATCGTGCATCAAAACTGGTGACTTAATTTTAATCAGGTCCTGCTGCTGCTGCTGCTAAGTTGCTTCAGTTGTGTCTGACTCTGTGTGACCCCACAGACGGCAGCCCACCAGGCTCCCCCATCCCTGGGATTCTCCAGGCAAGAACACTGGAGTCTGTTGCCATTTCCTTCTCCAATGCATGACAGTGAAAAGTGAAAGGAAGTCGCTCAGTCGTGTCTGACTTTTCGCGACCCCATGGACTGCAGCCTACCAGGCTCCTCCGTCCATGGGATTTTCTAGGCAAGAGTACTGGAGTGGGTTGCCATCGCCTTTTTCGGATCAGGTCCTACTTGTTTACTTTTGCTTTTATTTCCATTATTCTAGAAGGTAGGTCATAGAGGATCTTGTTTTATGTCATTAATTGTTCTGCCTATGTTTTCCTTTAAGAGTTGTATTGCTTCTGGTCTTACATTTAGATCTTTAATCCATTTTGAGTTTATCTTTGTGTATGGTGTTAGGAAGTGTTCTAATTTCATTCTTTTACATGTAGCTGTCCAGTTTCCCCAGCACCATTTATTAAAGAGGCTGTCTTTGCCCCATCATTTATTTTTGCCTCCTTTGTCAAAAATAAGATACCCATAGGTGCATGGGTTTATTTCTGGGCTTTCTATCTTGTTCCATTGGTCTATATTTTGGTTTTTGTGTAGTTTGGGGCAACATCTTAATGATGCTCATACTGTGTCTATCCTTTCCCTCTGTAAACCTTATGGGACTGACATTTTTGTCCTCATCTTTATTGCTCCGTAGTCACACAGTGGCTACTATAGCCCCAGGTATCATATCTGCATCTGAGCAAAAATAAGGAGAAAGGGAAGATGACAATGAACGCACCTCTTACCATAAACTTTTGATAAGACAACTTCTCCAGAAGCCTCCCAGCAGATTTCCACCTATATCTGACCAGCTTTCTAATACAACCACTCCCAGATATAGTATCCTGCTCCATATCTTTTCTTGTATATTTTTGGCTGTGCTGGGTCTTCACTGTTCTGGACCGACTTTCTCTAGTTGCGGCGAGCTCTGGCTCCTCTTGTTGTGGAGCACAGGCTCTAGGCATGCTGGAGTTGTGGAGTTGTGGCACATGGACTTCGTTGTCTTGGGGCATGTGAAATCTTCCCAAACCAGGGACAGAACCTTGTGTCCCCTGCATTGGCAGGCAGATCAAGGCAGATTCTTATCCACTGCACCACCAGGGAAGTCCTCCATGTCTTTTTAAAACACACTTAATATCATTTGAAATATGTATTTATTTGTTTCTTGCCTGCCTCCTCTCATCAGAATGTAAACTCTGTAAGGCCATGGTTTTGTAATTTTTTATTCACAGCTGGATCCTTAGCACCTAGAATCAGGCTGATAGGCAAAAGGGTGTCCAAAAATACATTTTGTTGAATGAATGATTTTCACCATAACCATATTACAACTTTCCTTTAGCTACAAAAAGAGGTCATGAAAAATGTGTTGGCAAGAGGAACAGTAATGACTTTGTCATCTTTATTAACCCTTTAACCTCCTAGTACTGGATACATGACTGGGATTTTTAAGCCAAAGGGAAGGGTGGAGAAATGGCCGTTAAAGAACCAGCAGAGTCAGCCAAAGTCCTTGCAAGCAGAGACTGCTTTTTTGTTGTTGTTGTTTTTCAACTCTTACGTATATGTTAGGATAGAAAAGCAAGGTCCATATCCTCCCTGCTCCCCATTTCAACTTTTAAATTTACTTCTACTGTCTCACGCAAAACATTCTGTGTATTTGGGGTTTACTTCCTGCAGATATACTCTCCATGTTGCTACCATTTATCTGATCATCTCATATTTTATATTAAAAAATTAGCTCTGTTTCATGTTCCTCCTCTTTATTAGATTTTCGTCACCATTTTTGTTGACTTCAACACCCATGTGGGTGATCTGCCCCATTCTCCAGACTCACTGTTTCTTACCATCAGCCACTAATCCTACATCCAAAACTCTTTTCCTCAACTCCCCTCTTCAATATCATGCTCTGGGCTTGTCACTACCAAGAGTACCCCTCCTCTCAATCAGGGCTGTAGACATTCTATGGTTGATCGCCACCACCTGTGTTCTCAGCCTGCCTTCTCAAGTTCCTCACTAACAATAACTCTTCAGCCTCTTCACGTCACTCAAGACACTGAGCTCATTTCTGAAGAAGGATCATTTTCTCACCTAGGGGCTAATTCTTTGGATGTCTCCCCACTTGCTCAGCTCTGTGCCTGCTCTCATGCCTCTTTCCCTCTAGCAGTCTTCACCTCTTGGCTGGGTCATCCCCAGAAGCATGAAGACATGGTTTATTACCTAGGCTATCCTCTTCTCATAACTCAGGCACCAGATCATTTCACCGCCTTGGAAAGGGTGTGACTGACCCTCTGCTTTAAATAACGCTCCTTCCCTTTGCAGTCACTCCTGTCCCTGTTCCTTCATTCTGTTTCGGCATAGCACTTGCCACTCTATAACACTGTCCCTTGGTTAGTAAATTTATTATTTGTTGTTGATTGTCTCCCCTCTGCCAGTAGATTATAAATCCCAGGAAAGTAGAGCTCTTGCTTGCCTAGCTCACACCATATCTCCCGGGTGGTGAACAGTACTAAACTCTCACGATTCTCAAATGGATATCTGATGAATAAATAAATGAATGGCATCTTCCATCCCCCCAGATAAAACACTCTTCTCCTGAACTCTCACATTCCTCTCCCTTTTACCCCATTTCTCTTCCTTCTTTCAGGGTCAATATCCCAAAAGCGTCACAGAAACTTCTCTTTCTGTTTCTTTGCATCCTTTGTCTTCCCTATCCAGACTGGCTTTTACCTCTATTTTACCACCTCCAGGGTCAGTGGCAGCAGTAGCCTCCATGGCCAGCAGTAACAATAATGTCCTGTTGCCAAAATCAATGACCAGTTTTAACTGGTTTTCCCTTTAGACCTACATCATGCAATACGAAACAAAGTTTCAGTATGAAAATCAGATCCACACTGGACATTGCAGATGTAGACAATTTCCATCCTTGCAGAGAGTTCTAGATGCCTCAGCGGTGGTTAACTTTCTTGTGCTAAAGAAGGTTTGGCTCCTTCCTCATTGGACCATCCTTTTCTGTCTCCTTTGAAGGATCTTTCTCTTCTAACCTAATTTTGAACATAAGAATACTTCATAGCTACGTTGTAGGTTATCTATCCTTCTAAATTCTTTTTTGGTAAACTTATCCATTCCTATTATTTTAAATGACATCAACAAGCTGAAGAATCAAGCCTGGCAGAGTTGGACGTGACTTAGCAACTGAACAGCAACAACAGCAAACTGATGAATCAGGAATTTATATCTCCTGTTCAAACTTCTCTTTTGAGCTCCAAATTCATACAGCCAACAGTCTCCTTGCTATCTCAAATCTCATGTCCAAGAGCAAATTCTAGATTTCCCCCCCAAATATGTTTGCCTCCCTCGCCACCACCACACGGTGGGATCACTGCTCATTCAGAAACCTGCACATTGGCCTGTTCCTCCCTTGACTCTAGGCCAGACCACACAAGTCCTGACTCTTCTTCCTCCACAGCTTTTTACTCTAGTTTTACTATTGTACTTACTGTATTTACTGTAAACCTGCATGGTGTATATATATACACATACCCATTACTTATGTCACACACACTCACAGACACACACTCATTTTCCCTTGCTAGGACAAGCTGCCATTGTGGCTTTTCTGGATAAGTCATAATCACTTACTTTTCCTTCAGAACTATCACCATGGTGCAGCCAGAGTAACTTAAAAAAAAAAAAAATCAAAACCTATCACTTCCCTGACTGTTCACTAAATCTGGAATAAAATCCAAATTCAATAACATAACCTGGATTCCCTGTATAACCTGTTGCTGCCTATATCTACAACTTATTCCATGACCTTCTTCTCCAAAGAATCTTCTCTCCAGTTGAACAAAAGTTCTTTCTGTCCCTTAAACCCATCAAGATCTTTACTGTCCTGGGCCTTTCACATACTCTCTTTTCTGCCCAGGATAGCATCCTCACACTCCGCTCCTGGCCTGCTCCGCCATACTCCAGTCCTCAGCTTAACTGTCTCTTTTCTTAGAGAGAGCAACTTCTCCTAGTATCTTCTTTGAATTAGCATAAATATAAAAGATTATATATTTCATATATTTAATTTCTAGGGAGACTTCCTGGCTATTCTTTTTAAGAGTAGTATATATTATAGTATTATTAATTTGCTATCTATTTTCTGTCTTCTCTACTAGATTCTCTAGTAGAGAATCTACTAGAGCTAGATCTTCTCTACAGAGCTTACTAGATGGTAAGCTCTGTGAGGGCAAGACTATGTCTATTTTATTTACTAATTTATATCCAGCTCTGCTACATAGAGGCCCTCAATAAATACTTGTTAAATAAATAAATAAACTTCTGCAAGGAGAAAGGTTTTTTTGAAACAAGATAAATCTGGGTTTGAGTCTCTGCTCTACATTTTAAATATATGAACTTGCACATAGTTTTTGCTTTGTTTTAGACATTATTAAGCATATGTTTAAAAAATTTTATCACTGAATACATTTTTAACTGCTCTGAGTGTGTGTGTGCTTAGTCACTAAGTTGTGTGTGACTCTTTGCGACCCCATGGACTGTAGGCTGCCCAGCCCCCCGTCCATGGAATTCTCCAGGGAGAAATACTGGAGTGGCTTGCCATTTCCTTTTCCAAGGGATCTTCCTGACCCAGGGATTGAACCCAGGTCTCTGCATTGCAGGTGGACTCTTTACCATCTGCGCCACCAAGGAAGCCCCTAGGCTCTAGCTTTTCATGCTACAAAGTAGAGAATAATAATTACAGCTTGTAAAATTGTTGCAAGCCTTTGGAACATAGTATATGTTCATTTTTTTTTCTTCATTTCTTTCCATTTCTTCTTGAAATAAAAGAAGATCAGGTAGATAGAGGGCAGGGAAAACAAATGGAAACAGGGGGACAGCCAAGCTGTCTCTTTTCCTTGATAGCTAAGTAAACTTGTTCCTGCAAGTGACCCAGAATTCTTAGAGAGAAGGATTATCAGTGTTCAGGACGAAGCATTCTTCAGTGAGTCTTGTCATGGTACCATTCAGCGTACAGAGTTAGGTTCAGGAAAAGAAAATGAGGAAACCTTTGCCCTACTTTAGTCAGATGCAGACCAGAGTTGAACTATGGGTCTTTTACTAGCATGGTTGACCCTGGACAATTCTTTTCATCTTTTAGAAGCTGGGTTTCTACATGTATAAAATGAGAGTTCTGAATCTACTTCTAAATTATTATTGCGATTGGATAAGAAGAACATCTTTACAAGATTCCACTGCAAGTTGCCAGTAAATGTTCTAAAAGTGATACAGGATGAACCTTTGGGTTCATAATTCACTGTATCAGTTAACTGAGCTATAGTAATAAAAATATTCCTTTCTGATATCTACATTTTTGTCAGTCAAAGTCTTAATAAAACTTCTTCAACTAGTGTTTAAGTGCCCAGTCAGTTCATCTTGCTAACCCAAGCTGTATGTCTGTGTATTTTGCTGAATTCATTGAATTTGCTACCACTGAAACTGCTTGTGGAAATGATCAAATTTTTGCCTCCATACTCCAAATTTAGCAATAGATCATGACACTGAGATATTTCTTCAGGGAGTATTAATTGTAGGGGGAATGTGATGGCATCTTATTTAGGTTGTCTGGAAAGTCAAAGAAAGATTACAATTTATAGTTACTATGGTAGCTAATTATACCTTCAAGGATATGCCAGTTGCTTTTTTTTTTTTTTTTTTTAAGGCTTTGATCATAGATGAGACCCTTGTTGGGGAATAAAAGAAAACAAGAAAGTGGATTTGTGAATTTGCCATCTTGAAAAATGCCTGGCTACATAGATCAAATTTCTCTTTGGTTAAAAAGTCAATTCAAATCGGTTTCTCCAAGGCACTAAAGCTTATATCAAGGTTCTAATAGTGTGGAGACACTTTTGTAAAATGCTAATCCCCATGTTTTCATGTATGCTTTCTCTTGAACATGTGTTTTATTCAGGCAGGTGGACATCATTCATCAAATTCATTGCCTTTAAGCTCAAAAGCCTTGGTCCAGGTTATACTAGGATGAGAGAGATCTGGAAGAATGTGCCATTATGCAGAACCAGTTTTCCTCCAAAACATTTCTACCACTGCTGCTGCTGCTGCTACTGCTAAGTTGTTTCAGTCGTGTCCGACTTTGTGCAAACCCATAGACGGCAGCCCACTAGGCTCCTCTGTCCCTGGGATTCTCCAGGCAAGAATACTGGAGTGGGTTGACATTTCCTTCTCCAATGCATGAAAACGAAAAGTGAAAAGTGAAAGTGAAGTTGCTCAGTCATGCCAGACTCTTAGCGACCCCATGGACTGCAGCCTACCAGGCTCCTCCATCCATGGGATTTTCCAGGCAAGAGTACTGGAGGGGGTTGTCATTGCCTTCTCTGTTCTACCACTGCAAGAGTCTGGATAAAGAGCTTCTAAGTTCAGGAGGTAAGGCAGGTGGGACAAGAAGAGCCCGGTCCAGAGGGCTCTTCACCGTGTTTCTCATCCCTTTGGATTGAGTCCAAGCTTTGGGAGGGGTCAATGAGAAAATGGATTTGTCTTTGCTTCCTGCGTGGGCCCTGGGAAAATCAGCAAGGTCTAGGAACATCTAAGCTAGGCCCCCAAGTCTTGTATGGCCTCAGAATGATGCAGGAAAACACTTGAAACTCTCAGGGGAGCAAAGGGCTAAAGGGGGGGGTGGCTGTACGAAGGTGGTGGACTGAGAATGGTGCAGTTTATCATCAATGGCTGGAGAATACGGGGCAGATACAGATGACTAGTGTTCAAATACTTTCTACCCCACTTTTATCGCCATTCCTTTGTGTTTTCTAGATTTTATTTTTAATTGGAGGAAAATTGCTTTACAATGCTGTACTGATTTCTGGAGACTCAGATATAGAGACGGGCCCTGTGGACACAGTGGCAGAAGAGTGGGGCGACTGGAGAAAGTGATATTGATGGGTACACACTGTGCTGCACTGCGCTTAGTCGCTCATGCAACCCCATGGACTGCAGCCCACCAGGCTCGTCTGTCCACGGGGATTTTCCAGGCAAGAACACTAGACGGGGGTGCCATGCCCCTCCCCAGAGGATCTCCTCAACCAACGACTCAAACCCAGATCTCCCTCATTGCAGGCAGGTTCTTTACTGACTGAGCCACCAGGGAAGCCCAAGAATACTGGAGTGGGTAGCCTATCTCTCTTCCAGGGGATCTTCCCGATCCAGGAATTGAACCAGAGTCTCCTGCATTGCAGGGGTATTCTTTACCAGCTGAGCTACCAGGGAAGCCTGTATGTGTAAAATAGATAGCTGATGAGAAGTTCCTTTGTATTTTAAAAGCTCCTTTAAATTTAGATCCACCTAATGTCCTTGGAAGGAAAGTTATGACCAACTTAGATAGCATATTCAAAAGCAGAGACATTACTTTGCCAACAAAGGTGTGTCTAGGCAAGGCTATGGTTTTTCCAGTGGTCATGTGTAGATGTGAGAGTTGGACTGTGAAGAAAGCTGAGTGCCGAATTAATGCTTTTGAACTGTGGTGTTGGAGAAGACTTTTGAGAGTCCCTTAGACTACAAGGAGATGCAACCAGTCCATTCCAAAGGAGATCAGTCCTGGGTGTTCTTTGGAAGGACTGATGCTAAAGCTGAAACTCCAATACTTTGGCCACCTGATGCAAAGAGTTGACTCATTGGAAAAGACTCTGATGCTGAGAGGGATTTGGGGCAGGAGGACAACAGAGGATGAGATGGTTGGATGGCATCACCGACTCAATGGACATGAGTTTGAGTGAACTCTGGGAGTTGGTGATGGACGGGCAGGCCTGGCATGCTGCGATTCATGGGGTCGCAAAGAGTCGGACATGACCAAGCGACTGAACTGAACTGAACTGAACTGAATGTAAAAAAGGGTGTCAATTTTAATTTGAATGAATTTAAACCTAAAATGTCTGTATGCACATTGATTAAGGCTACAGTTTCTGTTATATAGGGATTAAGTAGCATTCTAAAAAAATAAAGAAGTTGCCTTGCCCTTTGCACATTTGGGTTCATAGCAACTAAAAGTAAAGATAAATTCTAGGTGAGACATTTATATCTATTCAAAAAATAAAATAATTTAAAAATCACAGCCCCAAACCCTAACCTTCACTACATACTTCAAAAAGTGTAGTTCAGATGATCCAGGAAACCCATCTTTGTTTTCTATTCAAAGATAATGAATCTTAGTGTGACCCTTTAGGATGCTCTTGGGTATAGGAGCCCCACACTCCTTTCTCTCACATCTATAACTTCTGTCTCTTGAAGTAAAATGCTTTACTTTGTACTTAGACTTCCTCTGAGTCTCAGAAAGTCTGGCTCAGGGTTTAATGATTGGAAGAATAGAGCAACCTAGTAACAAATTACAGCAGCTGGCTCAGGAGAACAGTAACAATTTAAACAATAGATCCGTCATATAGCAGAGTCACCGAACCTTTAGTTCCTCCCTGCAGGACACAGATAAGAATGTCTGATGCACATTCCTAAGCTGTTTTTTTACAAAAGCCAGAATCTCACCAAATGAAACCATTGATGACAAGCACATAGACCCAAGACTAGTTGGAACCAGAAGGTTGATGGTTGAGACTCTTGAAAGATCTGTTACCTCACCACCAGCAAGTCAAAATAATGTCCATGAACGGATCAAACACCTTACAACCCACACCTCTGATATTGCCTTTTAAAAACGTTTCTTGAAAGCC
>NW_011494889.1:10609642-10617698 GCF_000754665.1 Bison bison bison
TTATTTATTTTTTAAATATAAATTTATTTATTTTAATTGGAGGCTAATTACTTTACAATATTGTATTGGTTTTTACCACACTCTACTGTCAGTAGATTGGCTTTGCTGTGTGTTGGGTGAGGGAACCCAGGTCTGGTCTGGTAACAATACTTCCATGAAGTTTTTGTTCAGTCGCTCAGTCATGTCCAACTCTTTGAAATGCCATGGACTGCAGCACATGAGGCTTCCCTGTCCCTCACAATCGCCCAGAGCTTGCTCAAACTCATGTCCATCGAGTCTGTGATGCCATTTAACCAGCTCGCCCTCTGTCGTCCCCTTCTCCTCCTGCCTTCAATCTTTCCCAGCATCAGTGTCTTTTCCAATGAGTTGGCTCTTCATATCACGTGGACAAAGTATTGGAGCTTCAGCATCAGCATCAGTCCCTTCAAATACTCAGGATTGATTTCCTTTAGGATTAACTGGTTTGATCTCCTTGTAGTCCAAGGGTTTCTCAAGAGTCTTCTCCAACAACACAGTTCAAAAGCATCAATTCTTGAGCACTCAGCGTTCTTAATGGTCCAACTCTCATATCTATACATGACTACTGGAAAAATCATAGCTTTGACTATATGGACCTTTGTTGGCATATAATGTCTCTGCTTTTTAATATGCTAAGTTGGTCACAGCTTTTCTTCCAAGGAGCAAGAGTCTTTTAATTTCATGGCTGCAGTCACCATCCTCAGTGATTTTGGAGTCCAAGAAAATAGTCTGTCACTGTTTCCATTATTTCCCCAACTATTTGTCATGAAGTAATGGGACCGGATGTCATAATCTTTGTTTCTTAAATGTTGAGTTTCAAGCCAGCTTTTTCACTCCTCTCTTTCACTTTCATCAAGAGGCTCTTTTAGTTTCTCTAAGGGTGGTGTCATATGCACATCTGAGGTTATTGATGTTTCCCCCAGCAATGTTGATTCCAGCCTGTTCTTCATCCAGCCCAACATTTCCCATGATGTACTCTGCATATAAGTTAAATAAGCAGGATGACAATATACAGTCTTGATGTACTCCTTTCCCAATTTGGAACCAATCTGTTATTCCATGTACAGTTCTAACTGTTGCTTCTTGACTGGCATACAGGTTCTGCAGGAGGCAGGTAAGGAGGTCTGGTATTCCCATCTCTTTAAGTATTTCCACAGTTTGTTGTGATTCACAAAGTCAAAGGCTTTAGTGTAGTCAATGAGGCAAAAGTAGGTGATTTTCTGGAATTCTCTTGATTTCTCCATGATCCAGTGAATGTTGGCAATTTGATCTGTTGTTCTGCCTTTTCTAAATCCATGAAGTTCTGTTCTCTTATATTTAGTCAGTGAAATTCGCTCAGCCATGTTCAACTCTGCAACCCCATGGACTGTAGCTTGACAGACTCCTCTGCCCTTGGAATTCTCTAGGCCAGAATACTGGAACAAGTAGCTGTTCTCTTCTCCAGAGGATCTTCGCAACCCAGGGATTGAACCCAGGTCTCCCACACTGCAAGTGAATTCTTTACCATCTGAGCCACCAGGGAAGTCCTCTGTTATATTACATTCTATCTAAAACCTCTGCTTCAGGTACCCACAGTTTACAGAATCAAAACTAGACTTCTTAGTTATCTAAGCATCTCAAGCATATCAAGTACCCTACCCTATGAAGATAAAGTGGTTTTCTAAAGAGGCTTTACAAATAGCTGAGGAAAGAAGTGAAGTGAAAGGCAAGGGAGAAAGGGGAAAATATACCCAACTGCTATTCCAGAGAATAGGAAGGAGAGATGGAGAAGGCAATGGCAACCCACTCCAGTACTCTTGCCTGGAAAATCCCATGGACGGAGGAGCCTGGTAGGCTGCAGTCCATGGGGTCACTCAGAGTCAGGCACGACTGAGCGACTTCACTTTCACTTTTCATTTTCATGCATTGGAGAAGGAAATGTCAACCCACTCCAGTGTTCTTGCCTGGAGAATCCCAGGGACAGAGGAGCCTAGTGGGCTGCCGTCTATGGGGTCGCACAGAGTTGGACACAACTGAAGCGACTTAGCAGCAACAGCAGCAAGGAGAGATAAGGCCTTTGCAAGTGAACAATTCAAAGAAATATAGGAAAACAAAGAATTGGAAAGACTAGCTATCTCTTCAAGAAAATTTGGAGATATCAAGGGAACATTTCATGCAAGAATGGGCACAATAAAGGACAGAAATGGTAGGGACCTAACAGAACCAGAAGAGATTTAGAAGAGGTGGCAACAATAGGGAGAAGAACTATAAAAAAGGTCTTAATGACCCCAGTAACCACCATGGTATGGTCACTCAGCAAGAGCCAGCTACCCTACAGTGTGAATTCAAGTGGACCTTAGGAAGCATTACTATGAACAGTTAGTGGAGGTGATGGAATTCCAGCTGAGCTATTTAAAATCATAAAAGATGACACTGTTAAAGTGTTGCACTCAATATGTCAGCAAATCTGGAAAACTTGGCAAGGGCCACAGGACTGGAAAAAGGGTCAGTTTTCATTGTAATCCCAAAGAAAGTCAATGTCAAGGCATATTCAAACTACTCTATAATTGTGCTTATTTCACATGCTATCAAGATTATGCTAAAAGTCCTTCAAGATAGGTTTCAACAATATATGAACTGAGAAATTCCATATATACAAACTGAATTTAGAAAAGGCAGAGGAATCAGAGATCAAATTGCCAACATTTGCTGGATCATAGAGAAAGCAAGAGAATTCCAGAAAATCACCTGCTTCTGCTTCACTGACTTCACTAAAGCCTTTGACTGTGTGGATCACAACAAATTATGGAAAATTCTTAAAGAGATGGGAATACCCGACCACCTTACCTGCCTCCTGCGAAACGTGTATGCAGGACAAGAAGCAACTGTTAGAACCAGATATGTAACAACGGACTGGTTCAAAATTGGGAAAGGAGTATGCCAAGGTTGTATATTATCACCCTGCTTATTTAATTTCTGTGCAGAGTACATCATACAAAATGCCAGGCTGGATGAACCACAAGATGGAATAAAGATTTCTGGAAGAAATTTCAACAGCCTTAGATATGCAGAAAATACTACACTAATGTCAGAAAGTGAAGAGAAACTGAAGAGCGTCTTGATGAAGGTGAAAGAGGAGAGTAAAAAGGCTGGCTAGAAACTCATCATTCAAAAAACTAAGATCATGGCATCCAGTCCCATCACTTCATGGCAAATAGAAGTGGAAAAAATGGAAACAGTGACAGATTTTATTTTCTTGGGCTCTAAAATCACTGCAGATGGTGACTGTAGCCATGAAATTAAAAGACACTTCTTCTTGGAAGGAAAGGTATGAAACCTAGGCAGCATATTAGAAAGCAGAGACATTACTTTGTTGACAAATTTTCGTATAGGCAAAGCTATGATTTTTTTCCAGTAGTCATGTAGGGATGTGAGATTTGAGCTATAAGGAAGTCTGAGCACTGAAGAACTGATGCTTTTGAACTGTGATGCTGGAGAAGATTCTTGAGAGTCCCTTGGTCTGCAAGGAGGTGAAACCAGTCAATCCTAATGAAAATCAACTCTGAATATTTATTGGAAACCTGCTGCTGAAGCTGAAGCTCCAATACTTTGGCCACCTGATGCAAAGAGTCAACTCATTGGAAATGACCCTGATGGTGAGGAAGATTGAAGGCAAAAGGAGAAGGGGTCAAGGAGGATGGGATTGTTAGACAGCATCTTCGATTCAATGAACATGAGTTTGAGGTAGTGAAGGACAGGGTAGCCTGGCATGCTGCAGTCCATGGGGTCACAAAGAATCTGACACAAATTAGTAACTGAACAACAACCACAATCCTACCTACCCAGCCTTACAATACTTCAGGGTAGAGTAAGTTCCAAAGGAAGTGCCTCATCTTGACCGTGCAGTGTAATTTCCTTCTCCTGTGTCTTCCCCAATTTTGTTCTCTTGCTTTACATTGTTCCCTCCACCCAACTCTTCTTTAATAGTTAAGGGTCTATTAACTTTGGATTCTAACATACATGGATTCAAGACTTCAGATTTTGGTTATCCCAGTGACTAGAAAGGCAATTCTGAACAAGTTTCCCTTTGTGTAAACCTATTTTAGACACCAGTGTATGGTATGATTTTAAACTATAATTAAATAATGAGTTGAAAAGTAGTCAGTGAATGGTACCTAGCACATAGTAATGCTTTTGAAAGAGCTGGGGGTGCTGTTACTATCATTACCAGTCCAAAGCCATTTTTCTTTATTTTATGATGATCATTATTTATCTGACTCACCAGATAGGTCATGAGTTCCCTGGTGACAAGAACATTGCTTAAATCTGCACTATCTGTCACTCAACAGCCATTCAGTAAATGGCAGTGGAATTCATGTTTGAATTAATATGTAAAGCTCAGTTCAAACTCTCTGAGTTTTTACATACCAGATAAGTCCTCTCTGATACCCCAGGAGGAATTAACGGCTCCATCCTCTAGGATCTGCCAACGCTTCCATATGACTCACATGCCTTCTTCTTACATGTTTGCATGCTACTTTCCAATTATGTACACATCAGTTATTTAAACATGCCTCAAAAAATATTCTTGAAAACGTACTTTCTTCATCTTGTTGGCCTAACTACTCTTTCCTGAACTGAAAACTATTGCTAAACTTAGAAGCAGAGCCTGGGACATAATAGATGTTCACTCAACACTCACTAAGTTATGCTGAAAACCTCAAAACATCTTTCCTAATTGTAGTGAGTCAACAGCATCATGTTCGTACTTGAAGGGCAAAATAGGGTGGGGACTGGTAAGTGGCAAATTGTGCACAGCCTAGCAGGGGTCCCCTGGACCCCACAGGACAGCTGGGCTGGGCTCAGTGTAAGCACAGAGCTTTCACTTTTGATGCTGAAGATGACATTTTAAAACGCAAAGCAAAAAGAATTTGAGATAATGTGCATGCCTTCCTTTCAAACATGCCATATGGAATTTGAGGCCTTTGGATTAAGAATCATAAGACCTACTTACTAAATTAAGACCAGCAGGCTCCTGGAGAGCCAACACAGAGGGATACAGAGCATGGGGCATGGACAGAAGTAAAGCGTACTTCGGAAAAAGGCATCAAGAAGTAGCCCAGGAATCCCATCCCCTTGTCCCTGTCAGACCAAATCATGCTAACCTTCACTTCCATTTCATTCCATGCAGTATCACCAAGTATTGATCATCCAGCTTTCTGATAAAGTAGGTAGGTAAAAGGTATGATTACAGTGACAACCCCATTTGAACGAGGATTGGTGATTTCCACATCTTCCTATGCATGTCTGAAGACAGCTAGCTGAGATGGGTCTTTAGCAAGGAGTTCCAGGCCCCAGAGGAGGATGCACGGCATAGGCTAGCTGTGAAGACTGAGAAGGAAAAGATTCTACATTCCACTGGACTTTGGGTGGTAGCTATCCTTTCAGTGCACCTTCTCTAAGTTCTTTGGGGTTCAGGAAGAATTTGGTAAATGTATCACTGTATTGCCTTTCCGCCTCTCACCCTGCAGTCACCTCCTGAACACCCAACATAGTTCCTTCTGCATAAATTCTTATTCCATAACCGAGTCACCAAAATGGGCTGTTTTATGATACAGATGAAAGCAAATAGGGTGCGACCCTATGCTCCCTGCTAGGATGGCGAGACTTCTCCTCCAGAATCTGTTTCTGCAATCCTTGGGGCTTATCCATCAGGAAATGAAGCTTTTTAGCTAGAGAAAGAGGCCTCCAGGACCACATGACTCCTGAGGCCCTACCACTCTCTGACAAAAGATATTCATGTGGATTGTGTGTATGCATTTGGGAAGAGGCATGGTTAGAACAGCCGCATTACCTTGATTTTAAGATTATGTTAAAATGTCTAATTCTGGGAAGATATGCAACATGGTGGTGGTGGTTTAGCTGCCAAGTCATGTCCGACCCCATGTCTTGTGACCCCATGGACTGCAGCTTGCCAGGCTCTGCTCTCCATGGGATTTCATAGCAAGAATACTGGAGTGGGTTGCTATTTCCTTTTTCAAGGGATCACCCAACCCAGGGATCAAATCTGGGTCTCCAGTATCGCAGGAGGTCTGCATTGTATGTGGATTCTTTACCTACTGAGCCACCAGGGAAGCAACTGTCTAATTCTGGGAAGACATGCAGCATACAACCTGAATATATAAGAGGTTCTATCACTAATCTCAAATCATTTCACACAAATCATGTGAGCTTGTGTGTAAATGGTTGTCAAGAACTCTCCTGTGTTTCATTTGTGCCTCAATTTCCCTATGCTGTGGCAGAAATAGTTTTGCTACAAAATTTAGGAAAAAAAAAAACAAAGCAACTTTTAAGATCTGTATCCCAAGCACATAAAATTGTTGAGAAAGGAAATGAAAAGGGAGTAAAATTGTGAGGAGGCTGGAGAGTTGGGGGAGGGAGATATACAAAATCAGCTCACTAATCCTCTCCTCTTATCCATCTGAGGCCTGCTAAAGCTCACAGTGGGTGGGTATTGTCAAACATCTATGTTGTCTGGAAACTTGCTCATCTGTGTGAGCACAGGGCTTCCTACTTTGGGAGCAGAGATTAATATAAAAAGTATCTGAGATAGGGGAAAATACACTCCAAGAGCTCAACATCCCACAGTACCGTGACCTCTGCTGCTTGTGTTTATTTTCATTTAGTTTCCTGGGCCCACGAAGCAGCTAAGCTCCAACAGCTGATATGACCGCAAAAAATATGATGCCGTTTGACTCACAAAGGATTCGATCTGTGAGGGCAGCAACCAAGATTTTCAGGGATTGCTAAGGTTGAGCTCACTGTGTACTACTGACCAGCAGCCATGCCAATGAGACAGCCAGAGAGGAAGCAATGTTAACTGGGGCTAAGAGAAAGACTTGGAAAATCACTGTAAGCCCATGAACTGTAAGAACTACAATAGGCCTCAGACAGTGCTGAATGCCTGTCCTCACTCATCTGTAGTGTGACTGTAATCTCTGGTTGCCTGGGATCTTTGTTCTGGCATAGTTGCTCTGGCATAATAGGACCTCCTCTCACTTTGGGGGCTTCCCTGGTGGCTCAGACAGTGAGAGAATCTACCTGCAATTCGGGAGACCCAGGTTCGATCCCTGGGTTGGGAAGATCCCCTGGAGAAGGGCATGGTATTCCTGCCTGGAAAATCCCATGGACAGAAGAGTCTGGTGGGCTACAGTCCATGGGATCACAAAGAATCAGACACGACTGAACAATTAACACACACACAGCTCTGACTTTCAGAAGTGTTCTGTTTTGGTTAACACATTATCTAGACACTCATTCATTTGGCAAATTGGAAATCTGAGGCTCAAAAAGGGAAAAGGAATAAATGGCAGTAGGTATAGGATTTGGAACATGTTATGAGTTTGTTTGCTACAGCTAACAAGAAAAAACAGCAAAAGAAGCAAATAAACACAAACCAATTTCCATACATTACATGACAACTGCCTTTTTCTCTGTTTACCTCTTTGGCTAGGTTATAAACTCCTCAAGGTCAAAGGCTGTGCCTTAACATCCTATTTCTCAATGTCAAGCGCACATCAGGCAGTTAATGAATACTTGTTTGTTGCATTTATTAACATACTTTTGTGTACATGATCCCATTTGATTCTCCACAGGAACTATATTCAATAGATAGTATTGAATAAAGATGAGAAAACAAAATCTGGGATGTTTAACCCTGAGGAAGTGAATAGCAAAACCACTAAAACCCAGGTTGTCAATGCTTCTTTCCATGACATTATACTCAGTGTTAGAAGGAGTCTAAATGTAGAGGGAATGTTTGCTTAGAGGGATGGAGCCTGGAAGAGCTAAGGAAAATGTGGTAGTCAGAGAAACATCTCTGTGGGCTCAGAGATTTGACTACTGGAGCAGCAAAACTGTTTTTTGGTGCCCTGTACTTCTTCCAATATGACTGCTCCTTTGAAAAAAGGAAGCGCATCATGTGTGGGTGGGGGGTGGGGAAGGGAGGTTTGGACATGATCCTGGATGCCGTGAGGGCAGAGATTCACAGTGGATGCTT
>NW_011494889.1:10617798-10626881 GCF_000754665.1 Bison bison bison
GGATGCTTAAAGCGTAGCTGAATGGACCTACCGGGCAACTGCTAGCAAGGGTTTTCCCTTCCTAAGACATATCCAGGGTCCCATTCAAGAAAGAATCAAACCTGGCATTTTCCTGGTTATTTACTTTAAAGAAAAAAAAAAAGTGAAGCTTAGCATTTTGAAATATGTATTTCTTGGAGACAAATATATTTTGGCCCAACCCACATCCCATTAGAACTCACCACATGAAGTTTCCAGTTCCATCCCCAGGCCACAGCCCCACTGTAGCATGAAGGATGATATTTTATTTATTTAATTCCTTCTTTTTTTTTTTAAACTCTCCCGTTCTAGCTCCTTTAGCAATCACTTGGTCTGTATGCTTTTTTCTTGATTAGTCCCCTTTCCTTGCATCCATCAGGTCAGTGTTGTGTTTGCTCACTTTCATGAAAATTTTTGTCAGTAATGAAATAAGATTTACCTGATTTGGAGCTATAAGTGCCCCCGGGGGCCATTGGGAACCTCCTTGACCTCTTCCTGGCCCAGATGTCGTCGCCATTCAGCTGACCACAGGCCGCCCTGGGAACGGGAAGACATGCACTGTCGTTCAGGTGGTAGGCAAGCAAGCGCCGAGAGGCCGCCCGCCTCAACGCGCCAGGGGTGGGCTGTGGCTTCTCTCTCCTCTTCCCCAGCCCCTCATCCCCAGGAAAGATCTAGCGGCTCACTGTAGAATTATTAGGAGTAACAAGAAAAGAATCCCAATAAAATCTCACACCATGACTCAAATTCCAGTCTTCAGCAACTGGTAGTAAGGATCGTCTGTTTTGAAGGAGACTCTGAACAGGGCCTCTGTGGTAATCCTCCAAGGCAACAGAGGGCACTATGGACACACACTGGAACAAGGCCTTCCTGTGCCTCAGGAAGCTGACCACAGTCAGTAGCTCATGCTCTGGAAGGCTTCCTGTGCCTCAGGAAGCTGACCACAGTTGGTAGCTCATGCTCTGGACGGCTTCCTGTGCCTCAGGAAGCTGACCACAGTTGGTAGCTCATGCTCTGGAAGGCTGCCTGTGCCTCAGAAAGCTGACCACAGTTAGTAGCACATGCTCAGGGGCTGGTATCCCACATCTTTCATGTCAAGTGTCCCCTCCAGAGTCTTATTGCCATGATTCCATGGAAGCAACCATCTTGACAAAAATAAAAGATTCTCGTTCTTTCAATTTCTTCTTTCAAAATCAAGTCTACCTTGATGCTGAGGGTCATGAACTTTGAAAGAGGCTGGCTTTTTCTCAGATCCTAAGTTGGCTACTTCCTGGTTGTGTGACCTCTGAGACCCAACTTCTCTGAGTCTAGATTTCCTCATTTGGAAAGTGGAAATAACAATACTTATTGACCATGGGATTGTTGTGAGGATCAATTAGGATAATGCAGATGGGTGCCTTCAGCGTATAAATGTCAATCCACGGTAGCTGTTGTTGTAATTAATAATTTTGCAAATGTGGTTAGATCTGTGGATGGCCATGGCCACACTCAGGACATTTTGTGTTTTCTAAGGCCCAGAATTTGTGTTATTTTCTACTATTTAACACTGTTTTTCCTACACACAGCTCACAAGGGCTTTGCTAGCACTAAGAACATTCACATGAATAATGTCAGGGAAATGCTGAGGGGCACAGATTATATCTCATCGTAGAAGACAGTGATGACTCAGGTAGGCCTCTTTGGATTATTTTGAGGATCAGTCCAAGTCCAGTTATTCTCATTGTCACTGCAGACCCAGGATTCAGAGTCAACACAATTCTGTGGTACCTGCCTAGTGATGCTACGTATGTGTGTGCAGATTGTCCACTGCATGGTAGTCTTTAGAAAACTGTAGCCAGCGTGCCAAATCTGACCACCTACCTATTTTTATAAATAAGTTTTTTTCTGCAATACAGTCATATCAATTAATCTACCTATTGTTTATGGTGACTTCTGCACTACAGTGGTGGAGTTGAGACGTTGCAACCGAAACGATATGACTCTTAAATCCTAAAATATTGATTATCTGGCTCTTCACAGAAAAAGCTTAGAGATCCCTGTGCTTAGACTTTGGAGCTAGTACCTTGTACATAGTAGATGCTTAAACCATATCTGTTGAATGGATGAAGGAATGATCGAAGGTTGAAATACCAAGTCAAAACAGTCAAGCGGGAAACTGCAATGGATAAGTTTGAAAAAAGAAAAAAAAAAAAAAACTTGAAATGAGCAGACTTAGATTCTAGTTCCTACTCTGCCCCTGATTGGTTTGTGTGGCACTTAAGGCAGTCATCTCAGTTTCCTCATCTGTAAAATGAATGCTTAGCCCATTTTACTGGGATTGTACTGAAGAATAAAATGGAACCACATATGAAAAACATTTTGCTCAGTTTTTTGTCACATAATAGCAGATTATCAAGTGCTAGAAGGAAATGCAAGAATGAGGAGAAACCCTTTGCTTCTGAATAAAGTATCTACCTTATCACAGAGGAGTAAACAATACTTTATACATTTAATTGGCAGACGTCATGGAAAAAAGCTTCCAGGAGCATTCTACACAAAGACTACCAGGCTAGTTTGTGTGCAAAAAAACCAGACAGTCAGCCCACAGCCTGAGCCAGGAACCAAATATTTCAGACCCCATCAGGGCTGGCCTTCCAGGTTGCCCTACATGTGGCTGGAGCCAGGCCACAGGAAGTCCTCGGTGTCAGCTCTCTCGAACCCAGCGAGATTCAAGCATGTTCTTGATCCTTTGTGTAGACCACCATGCAGATGGGGGATATGAACAGGAAGAAAAGTGGTCTCTTTTCAGAAAGGTTGCTCTGTTTCAGCTAAATTGAACCATGCAACTCTTTAAGGGTTGCCAGAAATGAAGTCTGGCACTATCATGCCTTTTGTTTCCATTTCCTCCTGGGGTGTGGCCAGGGTGGGGAGGTGGAGTGGGGAGTTAATCATAATGTTGACCTTGGGGACACTTTGCCACGTCACCCTGGTCTCATTTTATGGTGTATGGAGTTTTATAGACCAATTTAATGTGGGAGAGGAGACGAGAAGGCTGATGTGTGAAATGAAGTTGAAGAGTCATAAATTCAAAGGAAAATTATTCCAGAATTCTAAGTCCTGCTTACCAGTGTCCAAGGGTAATAGCCACTGTTCAGTGGTAGGGGTTGGACTTCCAATGTTATTTCAGGGGCTGCTTGTAGGACAAGCACCCTTTCATTTCATTTGGATGGGTAAATATTTTAGAATGGGGTCTCCTAAATACATTAAGATCCAGCCAAAGTCCCCAAACTTTAGGAGCCCTTAACACCCAAGTTCTCTTTGCTCAAGTCGGTTCATGCAGGATGTCCAAATATGAAAGAAAATGATTTATACTTTATCTGCACAAAATACAACCAGACTCACTATTTGCTTTGAACTTGAGACCTGAGGAGATTTTGAAAAGCAGTTTGATTGTGGAGCATTCGCCAGAATATCACAAAGCCAAATTCCAAAGTTCCCACAGGATAAAGCAGAGAAAAGGATATGTTGATGAAGACCTGAAACTGTGCTCTTACCCATTTCTCTGTTTATAACAATAGCTCAGGAATCTGGGGACATCTTTGCATGTCTATAGCAGGGACAGAGGATAAAAGGGCCGAGTGGGCAGAACTGACCATCCAGGCACACAACCACTCTCTCATCCTCCTGTTTCCAAACATCTGGAAAGAGACATACCAAACACCACCTAGGATCACAGTGAGGAACTGGAGAGTCAGTCTGAAGTCCCCAAAGCATGGTCCCAACACACCCCATCCCCAGAATACCTGTTGCCTCTGACTGTGTACTGCTGGCTCTTCCAGGGTCCTTTCTTGTAGGCGTCTGACTTCCGCCGATTCTTCAACAACCCCACCAGTTTCTCTAAACATAACATCTCTCGAACTTCCCATGCAAACCACATCATAATTAATATTCCCCAAAGCTATGAAAAGTCCTGTCCCTTCACGTCTGATGGCTGCTGTTTGACAATGCCTGGTGGCCCTCATTCAAAATGAATAGTTGAGCTGCTGAAAATCTAGACAGTAAGAAGACTCCTGCTGGTGTTATTGTAGCCTCAAGCCTGACTTGGAAAACCCTATGCCAGGAACCCTTTTTTTCCTTAGTTCTTGGTTTTAGAATTTTGTTCAAGGGCTGTGAAGAATGTGTTGCCATTATTAGAGGCATCAGCTAATGGAGACATAATGTAACATATGTGTTTTTGAATTCCACATCTATCTCCATAAATTCATGAATTTTTCATGTTCCAGTGTTTAAATTACAGATTGGATAACATTCAAAGAGGTTGGAACTCAAGCTGAGGAGATAGATGAGAGGACAGGGAATATAAGTGTCTGTTGGCAGTCATTCAAAATAGGATGTTCTTCTCCAGACGAGGTGCTGAGGCCCATTAATAAGCTGTGGAAAGAGTTGTCGGACTCCACAATATTAGGGTAAAAGCTCATAAGTAAATGTAAGTTACTGATACTGTTCTAGGTTTTAGGTTCTGTGGTTAATGCATGGTGGTTTTTTACTTTAGAGAGAAATATATAAAATAAAAAGCACTACATATGGACAAATGATGATAGTGTATCATGAAACAATGATGATTATTAATCCAACTTGTATTGGTTGTATTTTCTTATTATCTATGCTGCTGCTAAGTCGCCTCAGTTGTGTCTGACTGTGTGTGACCCCATAGACAGCAGCCCACCAGGCTCCCCCCGTCCCTGGGATTCTCCAGGCAAGAACACTGGAGTGGGTTGCCATTTCCTTCTCCAAGGCATGAAAGTGAAAAGTGAAAGTGAAGTCGCTCAGTCATGTCTGACTCTTAGCTACCACATGGACTGCAGCCCAACAGACTTCTCCATGGGATTTGCTTATTATCTATAATCTTTTCAAAAATATTATTTCATTGAAGTGTAGTTTATTTACAATGTCATGTGAATTTCAGGTGAACGACATAGTGTTTCTATATATATGTATCTTCTATTTCATATTATTCTTCCTTATAGGTTATTACAAAATATTGAGTATAGTTCCCAGTGCTATGCAATATATCCTTGTTGGTTATATATTTCACATGTTCTTGATGCTCTGGCATTTGGAGTCTTGATCCTGGAGAGAATGTTCCTCCCAGGGTGAGCTAATTCTCAGAAATAGCAAATGAGTTTCCAAGAGCATATCTTTGATACACAAACCAAGCAATCCAAATCCAAAACTATCTCCTTTATCAAGCTTTCACACACCACGTCAATATGCTTCCTGCCCTAAATCACCCCAGGGTCAGGTACTGGACAAGTAGGGACCACTCCTGTAGCCTAGAGCCCAGTGAAACCATCCCTAACCTGTAATGGGAACAATTTAAAGAAGAAGGAGGAAGAGGAAGAGGACGGCTGGTAGGGGAGGGTATGTATATGGATTACAGAGAATGGGGTGCCGTTCTGTCCTTGGCCCCCGGGCACCCTCAGGTTTCTGGCCCAGCCTCAGTGCACAGGAGGAGTGCCTGGGGGATCTCTCTGAGCTGTCTACCTGACTCTGATGTGGTGGTCTATTCCCAGCCAATCTGATGTCTACCGATGGACTCTGTAGGCCACAACAAAATGCTTTGTTGATTCCAAACTCACCATAAGATCCATATCATTGCAGCATACCCATCCTTACTGGCTTCTCTAATGCTTCAAGAAAGCAAATTTTCCTGCTGTTTGAAAGACAAGTGTGGAAATACTGATTTATCTTTGCACTTTCTTTCCCCACATGTGTTTTCCCCTTTCCCAGTGTCCGATTGGAGACTATCCTAGGGGTGATTTCATCATGGGTCTCCAGCTGTAGTCCTCTTTCTGGTCCTCTGAGCTGGTCACTCACAAGCACCTTTCATGGAGTGCTGAATGAGAGACTCTGAGAAATAATAAGGACTTTCTAAGGAATCAGTCTCCTTAACACTTAGCAGTTTTGGAACAAAATCCTCCAGTTCAGAGAAATGTGGTTGAATTTGAACCCATTTTATAGCAATAAAAGAGATAAAATGATGCTTTCTGCATGGTTATGGGATAGGGATGAAACTTTTGAGAGAAGATAAATAACCTCTAATATTGTCTTTTGCAATTCAATTTTTATTTTTAGCCCCAATTTCAAAGGTTTCCGGACAGCAGTCTTGATCAGTTCAGAGATACAGTCCCCCAACTTCCGCCCTTCAGAGTGGTGGTGTACTCTCCTGGGGGCGTTCATGGGCCAGGCGTGGACAATATGATGACACTGCCTGTGTCGGTCTGCTTGGGAATGCTCCTGTCCTTCTGCTGCCTTCTGCTCAGGCCATCCTCATCCCGCCATTGGGTCCCTTCTGGTCTGGTTCTTTCTTACTTCTTCTGGGTCCCTCTCAGGAGAGTTTTGCTACTGCATCCAAATCACACTACATAATGGAAACTGAAGTCTTATCACTCTAGACACATGATACCTTCTTTGGGAGCTTGCTGCCCTCCAGAGATGTGAGACAGAAGGACCTTCTACTCTCCAAAGCAACAAATTTCTCTTCATCACACATCAACTATGGCCCAAGATGACCCACTCAAAAAGCTCCTTTCGTTCTGGGAATGATCAGTGTCTATTCCCAGGTGGTGCTAGTGGTAAATAACCTGCTTGCCAATGCAGGAGAAGTAAGAGACATGGTGAGGTCTCTGGGTTGGGAAGATCCTCTGGAGGAGGAAATGATAATCCACTCCAATATTCTTGCCTGGAGAATCCCATGGACAGAGGAGCCTGGTGGGCTACAGTCCATGGGATTGCAAAGAGTTGGACATGACTGAAGCCAACAAAGTTCTGTCTAGTCAAGACTATGGTTTTTCCAGTAGTCATGTTTGGGTGTGGGAGTTGGACTATAAAGAAAGCTGAGCACAGAAGAATTTGAACTGTGGTGTTGGAGAGGACTCTTGAGAGTCCCTTGGACTGCAAGGAGATCCAACCAGTCAGTCCTAAAGGAAATCAGTCCTGGGTGTTCATTGGAAGGACTAATGTTGAAGCTGAAACTCCAATACTTTGGCCACATGGTGTGAAGAGCTGACTCATTTGAAAAGACCCTGATGCTGGGAAAGATTGAAGGCAGGAGGTGAAGGGGACGACAGAGGATGACATGGTTGGACGGCACCACTGACTCACTGGATGTGAGTTTGGGTGGACTCTGGGAGTTGGTGATGGACAGGGAGGCCTGGTGTGCTGCAGTCCATGGGGTCACCAAGAGTCAGACACGACTGAGCTACTGAACTGAACTGAACTGAACTGAAGCAGCTTAGCATGCACATGGACTTCATAAATCCTCCCTTTTTTCCCCTCCTCTCACTCTGAGGGCTCTGTCTAGTCCAAGAAACAAAAAAGTGTGACTCTATTCCTCAGATAGTCTTTAAAATCTGCTTTTACATATACAAGTCCTTTCTATTCCCCTTGGTATCCGGGCTTTGGAAACACAAAAGCCAATGGAATACAGACTGGTGAAATGTGTATGTGATGAGCGGGTGAGGGAACTAGCTGATGGGTGAAAAATTAAGGGGGTAGCTGCAACACTATTGGGTAACACTGCTGCTGCTGCTGCTAAGTTGCTTCAGTCGTGTCCGACTCTGTGCGACCCCATAGACGGCAGCCCACCAGGCTCCGCCATCCCTGGGATTCTCTAGGCAAGAAAACACGATAACCACTCATGCTAAGTTAAGCTGCTTTCAGGGATTCAGAAGGGGGCCTGCAGAAAGCTATTCAGAACATATTTTATTCTTGCGTTCCTACAAGTTAAGAACTTTGTCTTGATGCACTTGGACTTAGGGAAAGCTAGAATGAAACTGGAATGAAAGGACTGAGGTTAAAATCTAGATTCTTTGATTTCTGTCAGTGTCAGGGATGCCAATACTTAACTCCAAGCAAGTGCTGCTAAATGCGTTCAAACATAGAATCCTTACATCATCTGTCTCTTTCTCTTTTAGTTCCTTCAACTGTCTCCCAAAGACACACCCTCCCCCACCACACACACTCCCATGCACACACACAAACAAAAACACAGTCGACACTGCTCCAGGAGTCAAAGCAAACAAATGGGCAGATTTCACAGCCTGTTTTCTAGCCAGTTGACCATACAGCACACCGCCCCCCACTTGGTTGTAAAGGCATATTTTCCACTTGTTACTTTACTGTTGAGATGCTTCAAGAGAAAGAATTATGAAAAATATTGGCACATTGGCAAGGGCACTAAATGAGATGACCTCTAAGACTGCTTTCCCACTCTTGTTATAGTAAATATGAGAAAGCATGTCATTTCAGGAGAATATACTGGAGACAGCGCTCAGTTCTTCACAGGCATGTTCATTTTACTAGTGGATTTTTCCGTCTTGATGAGATGAGTCTGGAGAAGGCTTTGCATCCCTCAGTAACTTTTTCTACTGTGGCCCCAGTAGATCCAGGGGAATGGGTGTCTATCATCTATGTCTCCATCTATTCACCATTAAGGACAAATCCCTAACACTTAACACTGTTTGATTAGACTCTCAATCTTCCGGCTCCAATGGTGTGATTTTCCCCTTTTATTTTAGTAATCAGAAATGTAGAAATGAAAAAAAAAATTAAATTTTATTGGACTCCATCTTCAAATGTAACTGCTGTTATCAGGTGAATATTTTCCAAACAATTTCTCAGTTCAGTTCAGTTCAGTCGCTCAGTCATGTCCTACTCTGCGACCCCATGAATCACAGCACACCAGGCCTCCCTGTCCATCACCAACTCCCGGAGTTCACTCAGATTCACATCCATCGAGTCAGTGATGCCATCCAGCCATCTCATCCTCTGTCGTCCCCTTCTCCTCCTGCCCCCAATCCCTCCCAGCATCAGAGTCTTTTCCAATGAGTCAACTCTTCGCATGAGGTGGCCAAAGTATTGGAGTTTCAGCTTTAGCATCATTCCTTCCAAAGAAATCCCAGGGTTGATCTCCTTCAGAATGGACTGGTTGGATCTCTTTGAAGTCCAAGGGACTCTCAAGAGTCTTCTCCAACACCACAGTTCAAAGGCATCAATTCTTCTGCGCTCAGCCTTCTTCACAGTCCAAC
>NW_011494889.1:10626981-10631348 GCF_000754665.1 Bison bison bison
GTTCAAAGGCATCAATTCTTCTGCGCTCAGCCTTCTTCACAGTCCAACTCTCACATCCATACATGACCACAGGAAAAACCATAGCCTTGACTAGACTGACCTTTGTTGGCAAAGTAATGTCTCTGCTTTTGAATATGCTATCTAGGTTGGTCATAACTTTTCTTCCAAGGAGTAAGCATCTTTTAATTTCATGGCTTCAGTCACCATCTGCAGTGATTTTGAAACCCCAAAAAACAAAAATACACATAACGTGTGTGTGTCTGATTGTGTGTATACAAATGGAATTGTAGCACAGTGTCCTTTGACACCCAATAATCGTGATCATCAAATGTCTACTTTCCAGCTACAACAAATCTGATTTTTAAAATAGAGGAGAAAGACTTCTCTTCGTTGGTTTGAGGTTTTGGGCTTTGTTTTATTCTTTCTATTGAGGTATAACGTACATACTGTAAAGTTCACAGGTCTTTGGTTTACATACATATGCAGCGGTCTTTCCATCGGCCAGTTCAGGACATAGATTGTGCCCACTACCCTAGCTGTGCTTCATGGCCTTTCTCAGTCAATATCTCTGAGAGTTATCACTATACTGATTGCTATAACTGTAGTTTCAGCTTTTCTTAAATTTCAGATAAATTAAATACTACTGTATATGACCCGTTATGTCCCGCTCTTGCCAGCACTTCTGTGAGGCTGATTCATGATTTGGGTGCATGATTCAGTGGTCTATCCTTTCTCATTGCCGTGTGGTTTTCCATTCCATGCACTTACCACTGTTCACTCATTCTCTTTTTGAGGAACATCTGAGATACCTTCAATCTTATGAAATCTTTAATAAAACTACTGAAACATTCCTTGAAATACTTCGGTGGATGTATACACTCATTTCTGTAGTTATATAACCAAGGATAAAATTACGGAATCATAGAGTATTTGTAAATTTATCTAGTAGATATCACCAAAGAATTTTCTGAAGTGGCAGTACCTATTTATTTCCAGCTCTAATGTACAAGAGTTCTACTTGCTCTCTGTCTTCACCAGCATTCAGTATTGTTTGTATTTCCAAATTTAGCCATTCTGGTGAGTATATAGTAGGTTTATTGTGATTTGTGTTTGTGTTTGAATATTCTTCATGGATAATGATACTAACTTTTCACATAAGCTTACTGATCACTTGCATAGTCTCAGTTCTGAGGTGTCAAAGTAATTTGTCCATTTTAAATTGACTTATTTGACTTTTTAAATTGTAGGAAATTTTTATCTTCTGGATCAAAGTCCTTTATCAGATATTTATGTATTATAAATGTATATACTCTGAGTCTTTTTTTAAATACTCTTAATGATGCTTTTTGATGAGCAGAAGTTTTTAATTTTACTGAGGTCTACGCTATCTATATTTTATGGTCAGTGCTTTTGGGGGCAGAAATCTCTATTTTAGGATAGCAGATTCCTCCTCCAACCCTGAGGATAGATTATGACACCTCTATATGGGCCATAAAATTCATTTCCGTTAGTGTGCTTTTGCAGACTTCTCGGTAGCAAAATATGGCCATATGCCACAGTTCTGAATTGTGTGAAGTACAGACAAATCTTATAGAAGGTTTCTATGAGAGATTATCTAGCTGGATAAAAAGCCATGGACTCTTGAGAATGCTGTCTTCATCCTGGGAAGCTGATGTGGAGACTTGTCATTTGCTTCATTCATTTTGTGACCATGAAGGAAAAGCCAAGAGAATTGTAGATTCATTGACCCAATGTTCTAACATCATTGACTATTGAAATAATTCTGCAACAATTCCACCAGATTTATTGTTAATGGAGGATCATAGATGTCATTGCCATTTTAACCATAATTAGTCAGGAGTTTGTTATTTGCAAATTGCAATATTCTTTCTAATAAGAGACTCAGGGTACATATTGATCTTCAACTTGTTTTTTTCTTTTAATGTATCATAGACATCATTGTAAGTTAGTACACTTCAGATTTACTTGTTTGTTGTCAGTGGTCACACAGAATTCCACCATGGGTATACCATACATTATTTATCCTGTTTCCTATTTTTGTACGTTTCACTAGATTGTTACTATAAACAACATTGCAATAATCTGTGTGAATGTCTTTGCATATATACTTCAGCATATTGATAAGACTGATTCTTAGAAATATATTGTTGAGTCAAAAGGTATGTACAATTAAATTTGGATAGACACTGGCAAATTTGCTTCCAAAAATGTCATTATAATTCAAATTTCCACAAATTATATATTAGAAAACTTATTTTCCTCACACAAGTGATAGCTCAGCCTGTTACTAACATTTTAAAACTTTTACCAATTTTATAGACATAAAATTGCTTTTCATTGTGTAAATATGTATTTTAAATAATAAATTTGACCATGTTTTCATATCTTTTACTGTCTGTTGCATGTGTGAATTGCCTATTCATTCCTCTTGCCTACTTCTTTACTGAGCTGTTTGTCTTCAGTATTACATCATTTCCTATGATGATTACTGTTATACTTATTTTAAAGGATGTCTGGGCAAAACTGAATCAGGCAGATGACTCTTCTCTAAATAGGTTTAAAACATGTGGTTGGGTTAATCTGAACTGAGTATTAACTAGTGCTAATTATATATGCTGTAAATATTTTCTTCTTTTAACTTTTTGTGGGGAGAGTTTTACTAGACAGAAGATTTACAATTTTAGGTATAAACAAATCCGTCTATTACGCTTCTCTTCTTGGTGGTATCCTTAGAAAAGCTTTCTCTAGCACAAAGCTTTAACATTATTTTTCTATATTTTGTCTTCTTCAGTTACTTTTTATGTCTTAATCTGTTCTTTGAAATTTAACAAGTATCTATTGAGTACGTAATATGTGCCAAGCACTGTAAAACTGAAGAAAAACACAAAAAATCTCAACTTTCATGAAACTCTTCATTTTACTGGGAAGACAGACAACAAGTTTTTAAACAGAAAAAGAGCATCTCAGAAGTGATAATTTCTATGTAGGAGACAGTACAGTGTGATGGGAAAGATAAACTTACGTTGGTACTTAAGTTGGGAAGCTCGGGAAATGCCTGAAGAGGAAGTGATATTTGAAAAGACTCTGATGCTGGGAGGGATTGGGGGCAGGAGGAGAAGGGGATGACAGAGGATGAGATGGCTGGATGGCATCACTGACTTGATGGACGTGAGTCTGAGTGAACTCCGGGAGTTGGTGATGGACAGGCAGGCCTGGCGTGCTGCGATTCATGGGGTCATGAAGAGTCGGACACGACTGAGTGACTGAACTAAACTGAACTGAACTGAACAGGGAGAAGAGCCAGACTCTTGAGGGAGAGGGGCCCAGAGAGGTGACAGCCAGTGCTCAGTCCTTGAAACAGAAGGACACACATTCGAAAGGCAGAAAGAGGGCCACTGCAGAAGGAAAACAGTGAATGCAGGATCTTAGCATGCCTTTCTATGGTGGGATCAGAAAAGCCAGCTGTAGGCCAGCTTCAGTTCACATTTCACTGTAATTGTGTTGAGAAGTTTTAAGCAGAGTATTCATGTGAAGAGAATTACTTTAAAATACATATCAGTGATTTCCATTTCCAAATAGGGTGAGATAAGCCACAATAGGCCAGTGATTCCAATTAAAAAAAAAAAGATAAATATATTTTTAGATCATATTTTTAAGACATTGTAGAGATGTGGAAAAATGATGACTAGATAACCTAAACTTCCATGAAAAAAGAATCTTCTATTAGCCTATATAATGGTTCTCTACTGCCGGGGTCCTGCCCCAGCTGATCCAGGGTATTCGAAGCGGGGACGGCGTCGGCGACCTATTTATTTAAATATTTTATCAAAGATATAAAGAGTAATAGGATGAGGATAGCTCAGTAGGAAAATTCAGTGGAGAAAAGAGGCTGAGTAGCTTGGTTTACGCGGGAGACCAATAAAACTTCAAGACAAGAAGTTTGCACCACTTACGTAGGCCACAGGCGTCCTTCCGTTCTCCCGAAGGAGAGGAAACACTGAGGCCTCGCCGGTCGGATCTTAGAAGCCCAGGCATAATTAGTAAGCATGGTGGGTTCCGCGCTCCAGATGGAGACTCAGCCAGAGTGAAACAGAGAGAGACATGGGGAGACCAATATTTCGAGAAACTGATCCCAATTCTTTATTTTCCATGGTCTACTTTTATACACTGAGATGTTATGCAAAAGTCACGTGGGGTCAGCAGTCCTGACTTTTATCAAAGTCAGGTGCTTCATACAAATGTATACAGAGGTCTTAGGGGTGTTACATCATCTTCTGGCCAGGGGGGCCTGCTGACAATTTACGACCCTCTCCTTGTGACAGCGGTCAATCAACCAGGACACTTAT
>NW_011494889.1:10631448-10634176 GCF_000754665.1 Bison bison bison
ATGACTAGATAACCTAAACTTCCATGAAAAAAGAATCTTCTATTAGCCTATATAATGGTTCTCTACGTCAATATTCATCAGGGAAATGGGAATACAGTGTATGTTATGACAAGTATTAACATGTTAGTAGAAAAAGAATGAATCGTGGGAATAATAAACTTTCATACAGAATAAGGTAAAAAACTCAGTAAGTACTTAAATATACAAAAAGCAGTACATATAAATGAAATCATACCCTTGATATAAAAGCAGCTTTTTTGCTTTTATTGTGTACATTACTTCAAAAACAACTCAGTGTTTTGGTGTCAAATGCTGTATTTCAAAAAAAAAAGAAAACCAAAAATCATTAGAGAGTAAATAATTTTATTTGAAAAACACAGAACAAAAACTTGCACCAAAACATCTTTTTGTTAAAAAGAATACCGTCTCATGTACTTGAAAATAGAGTTCAAAGAAAAGTGCCCCAAAAGACAAACTAAAAGAAACTATCTTAGAGACATGTCATGCTCACTAAAGTGATTCAATCTACTGGTATGTGATTTATTACTAAAAAAAGGAGGAGAGGTAAACAACTTAATTTGTAAGAACAAATTAAAACATGTAATAACTCAACTTGTTTCATCGATACAGCCAATGACTGTCTCATGGGCAATGGCAGGAAAACTTGAGTGCTGTGTTTAATCACTTCTGTCGTGTCTGGCTCTTTGCAACCCCATGGACTGTCGATCACCAGCTTACCTCTGCCCCTGGGATTCTCCAGGCAAGAATACTGAAGTAGGTTGCCATGCCCTCCTCCAGGGGAATCTTCCCTAAACAAGGATCAAACTCAGGTCTCTTAAGGTTCCTCCTGCATTGGCAGGCAGGTTCTTTACTACTGGCACCACCGGGATAGCCCAGAAAAACTGTGAAACCTGTGAATGCATGTGGTGCATTGCCTCTGGCTTTGTGTAAAAAGTTCCAAAAGGAAAATATTTTTATCCTTTACCATTAAGAAACTACATCCTTTAGTTATATTGGTTTTTATTTATCAGTCATATCAAAGACTTTGGGCAAAAAAATATGAAATTTCTCATATTTTGTCATTGTAAATAATTTATATTCTCTTACATTTCAAACTGGCCACTGTTGGGTGTAAGGTGTATATATAAATGTACTTAATATATAACTTGGTATATAGTTGGATTCCACATATATGTCTTTGTGTTCGTCTAGTCAAGGCTATGGTTTTTCCCGTGGTCATGTATGGATGTGAGAGTTGGACTGTGAAGAAGGCTGAGCACCGAAGAATGGATGCTTTTGAACTGTGATGTTGGAGAAGACTCTTGAGAGTCCCTTGGACTGCAAGGAGATCCAAACAGTCCATTCTGAAGGAGACCAGCCCTGGGATTTCTTTGGAAGGAATGATGCTGAAGCTGAAATTCCAGTACTTTGGCCACCTTATGCGAAGAGTTGACTCATTGGAAAAGACCCTGATGCTGGGAGGGACTGGGGGCAGGAGGAGAAGGGGACGACAGAGGATGAGATGGCTGGATGGCATCACTGACTCGATGGACATGAGTCTGGGTGAACTCTGGGAGTTGGTGATGGACAGGGAGGCCTGACGTGCTGCGATTCATGGGGTCACAAAGAGTCGGACACAACTGAGCGACTGATCTGATCTGATCTGATCTGATATGTATGTGACTTCCATATTATAGCATGCAAATTATTTCATGTATACATATATTCTATATAAACATATAGAATATAAAATCCTGATGCTTGCTAAATTTTCTTAAATTGTAATAAGTTCTAAATAGAATCTTAGACTTTTGCATACATGTGCAAAATTTAAAATCTTATTTAATTATAATATTTAAAATTTTCATTGTCTTTTCATGTGTTGTGGCATTGGCTAGAATATCCAGAAGTGAGAGTGGGCTTCTTTGTGAACTAATACAGAGATTGCTTACATTTCTTAAAAAAAATGTGTTTCACCTATATCTAGTTCAATACTCCTGATAACAATTGCTGCTGTATAGTCAATAAGTTGTGTCTGATTCTTTATGACCCCATGGACGGCAGCATGCTGGGCCTCCCTATCCCTTACTATATCCCAGAGTCTGGCCAAGTTCTTGTCCATTGAGTCAGTGATTCTATCCAACAATATCATCCTCTGCTGCTCTCTTCTCCTTTTGTCTTCAATCTTTCCCATCGTCAAGATCTTTTCTAATTGATCTGTTCCAATTGATCTTTTTCTTTTGTTCCCATCGGATGGCCAAAGCATTGGAGCTTCAGCTTCGGCATCAGTCCTTCCAGTGAATATTCAGGGTTAATTTGCTTTAGGATTGACTACTTTGATCTCCCTGCAGTCCAAGGGACTCTCAAGAGTCTTTTCCAGCACCACAGTTGGAAAGCATCAATTTTTTGGTGTTCAGCCCTCTTTATGGTCCAACTCTCACATCTGCACAGGACTACCGGGAAGATTAACTCTGACTATATGGACCTTTGTTGGCAAAGTCATGTCTTTGCGTTTTAATACACTGTCTAGAAGATGCTTGCTTCTTGGAAGGAAAGCTATGACAAACCTGATAACAATAAGCACTGTTTTATTGCTGAGGAAACTGAGAAGTTAGGTAATTTCTTAAAAGTTCTAGAGCTATTAAGCAAGTATTAAATTCATGGTCCAAGCTCAGAACTCTAGACCTTTATTTATTATTTTGGCAGAACCTGATCCAAACCAAGTCAG
>NW_011494889.1:10634276-10646417 GCF_000754665.1 Bison bison bison
TGACATCTAAATTTTTATACGAAATGTATAGTAACCTGAGTTTGAAAGACAATTTTGGTTTAGTTTTTTTTTTTTTCCCCACTCTATGTTTTAAAATGTCCTACTTATCCATTTCCTATAGCTGAAAGGTAAAGGAGAAAAGGCTGGTATAATCCCCTAGTATGGTGGATACCCGGAGAAGGCAATGGCATCGCACTCCAGTACTCTTGCCTGGAAAATCCCATGGGCGGAGGAGCCTGGTGGGCTGCAGCTCATGGGGTCGCAAAGAGTCAGACACAACTGAGCGACTTCAGTTTCACTTTGCACTTTCTGCATCGGAGAAGGAAATGGCAACCCACTCCAGTGTTCTTGCCTGGAGAATCCCAGGGATGGGGGAGCCTGGTGGGCTGCCATCTATGGGGTCACACAGAGTCGGACACGACTGAAGTGACTTAGTAGCAGCAGCAGCAGCATGGTGGATACCACTTGAGACATAAGGTTTCAATGAGCCCCAGCTGTTTAGTTCATGGCAGGATTGGCCAACTGTAATGGAACCATGCTAGATTCCTTGGTTTCATGAGGAAGGGATCATTCATTTGAAACCCTGAAGATACTTGTTGGGAGCTCAATGATTATTTGAAAGAGGAAGAGAAGAACTTCTCAAATATGTGGGCAACTGAAACAAGAACGGGTGATGAGCTGGCCTGGCCTATTCCATCCAAACTCTAGAAAACTGGGTTTCAGAGAAGTTTTCAGTTCAGTTCAGTCTCTCAGTCATGTCCAACTCTTTGCAACTCCATGGACTGCAGCCCTCCAGACTCCCCTGTCCATCACCAAGTCCTGGAGCTTGCTCAAACTTATGTGCATCCAGTCAGTGATGGCATCCAACCATCTCATCCTCTGTTGTCCCCTTCTCCTCCTGCCTTCAGTCTTTCCCAGCATCAGGGTCTTTTCTAATGAGTCAGTTCTTCCCATCAGTGGCCAAAGTATCAGAGTTTCAGCTTCAGCATCAGTCCTTCTAATTAATATTCAGGACTGATTTCCTTGAGGATGGACTGGTTTGATATCGTTGCAGTCCAAGAAGTTTTAGTAATATTATTATGAGATCAAACTGGCACTACAGTGTTGATAAAAGACTGCTTGATATAACTGAGTATCAATAGTGTTGCTCTGTTATTGGTTTGAAACCCAAGAACTTCACAATTGAATTAGAGAGAAGCACAGATCCTATTCTAAATAAACATTGCTAGTCAGTCAAGCACCCACAGTGGGTCAGACACTAAAGAATCTGTCTGCAATGCAGGAGACCTGGGTTCAATCCCTGGATCAGAAAGGTCCCTCAGAGAAGGAATGGCTACCCACTCCAGTATTCTTGCCTAGAGAATTCCATGGACAGAGGAGCCTGGTGGGCCATAGTCCATAGCATCGCAAAGAGTCAGACATGATTCACTGACTAATTTTCAAGTACCCATAGCGTTCAAAATAAAGGAAATAGTATTCGAATCTCAGACCATCTGGTCCATAGGGGCATTGAACTTTGGAGAGTGGCTCCTCTGTAATATTGATTAGCTTTTATTCCTCCTTTTATTAACTGCTGTCTTTCTCACAGCACTTACCTTTGGTGTCTCCTATCCTCTTTTCAAAATCCTCCTTCTCTGTATACTGTTTCTTTGTCAGTCTTTTAACTCCTGTTTTCTGTGAGATGATATTGGGACATATTTATTACCCTAAACTAGCTTCAAAGAAAGCTTTTGTTGCAAAATGTTTTAAGCTAAAATCCTTTCCTATCAGAGGTTGATTTTTTTCATAATCTAGTAGAAAATCTATTTGTATGGCTTGTTGTAAATTGTATTGGAATGTTACTGCTGCTGCTAAGTCACTTCAGTTGTGTCTGACTCTGTGCAACCCCATAGACGGCTTTCTACCAGGCTCCTCTGTCTCTGGGATTCTCCAAACAAGAATGCTGGAGTGGATTGCCATTTCCTTCTCCAATGCATGAAAGTGAAAAGTGAAAGTGAAGTCGCTCAGTCGTGTCCGACTCTTAGCGACCTCATGGACTGCAGCCTACCAGGCTCCTCTGTCCATGGGATTTTCAGAAGCAGCAAATAGGGAGAAAGCCATGGTAGGAAGGAACAATCTAGTTAGTGGAAAAAGTACAGTGTTTGGAGTTAAGATTCTTATATTCAAGCTGTAGCTCTGCCAGTGACTGGTCTGACATTGGCACCAGTTTTTCTGACTTCTTCAAACCTCTCTTTGAAAAATAGAAATAATAGTAGTAGTTACCAGCTTCATATTGATTGTTACTTCATAGGAAGTAATTGTTACTGCGAGTACCTTAAGTATCTGTGGTTGTCTTCAACATGTCAGGTGCTGTAGTAGGTTCTGGAAATACAAGAATGCATGACAATAAATATCCTTTGGAGTTGAAAATTGTCTAGTGTATAATGAAATTATGAACTGCCCTAGCATAGATTATGACATGCAGCAGATATTTAATTAGAGCTATGTAATTCTGAAAAAGAAGATCTCTTGTCAAGATATTATATAAAGGGGTAGCTAATTTGAGGTCATTCAGAAGAGTCAAGGGCTTCCTTGGTGGCTCAGGCAATAAAGAATCTGCTTGCATCCAGCATTCTTGCCTGGAGAATTCCATGGACAGAGGCTACAGTCTATGTGGTCGCAAAGAGTTGGGCATGACTAAGCGAATTTCACTCATTCACAGATGAGTCAGAATCCGAACATTGAGGTTTTAGGACAATACCAATTTCATCTTCCCTCTCTTAGTAATGATACTCTTTATCTCAGATTTAAAAGAAAAAAGGACCTTTATTTGCATTTTAAAAGTCTACAGAATGCAGGTTCATCCATAGAACAGCATATTAATGTTGCTGAGTTATCCTTTATCTAAGAAAGTTGATGCAAACTATCCACTCTCAGAGGATGACTGACACTGCATTTCTGGAAAATGAATTGAGTTAAGTCAGCTTTCTGTTTATTGAGGCTGACAGGTGATAGCATCTGTGCTGTAGAATTCCAGGACTATAGAATGTCCAGAGCTGGGAGGCACTTTTGTGAATACCTACTTCCACTGCCTTGTTTTCAAGTGTGGAAACTAAGGCCCAGAGAAGGCATTGAATCGGCCTATAACCCACTGCTTGATTATGTCTCTGTTAAGGAAACAGAAGCCAGTGACAGGCATGGAGACGAAAAGCACACCTTTCAGTTCATTAGCACCATGCCACAGTGAAATGAGTGGCCGCACCCAGTGGAAGAGGAAGTGACTCTAACTCCAAAGACACACACACACACACACAAACTGATGAAACTGGGAAATAACTGATAATATGTATCCTAAGGATAGCACGCTTTTGGAAACCTCTGAATACATGTTTATTGTAAATAGCCATAGGACAAAAATAACTTCCTTCCCCAACTGTCTTTCCCCAATTATTATGAAAAAATCAATTTTTCATAAACCGCTATAAAACAGTCTAAATACTTCCTGGGAATCATCTCCAAATCCTTGTTCCACAGTCCCTCAGACCCAATATACACATACTTCTTCTTTCCCCTTCCCTTCCTCCCTTTAAGTATATCACAGTCTAGTAGGGAACGCTTTATGACTTGACCAGAGAAAATCTTTATTTCATGCAATTTCAAGGAGTTCAACTTAATCATCTGCCATCCATATTCTTGCCAACATTTTTGATAAGAAGATTAAGATGCAGAGATGACTATTATAAGGGGCAGCATCTCCTTTGTACTGAGTTCTGCTTTGGTATCATCTTTGGTACCAGGAGGCTGTGTTCCTGGATTTAGGTAATCCCTACTGGCTATCTGGTAGTTCCATCATCCACTTGGATAGTTTGGATTTGGGGGTATACATATCTAGTTTCCATTCCCCACTTTCCCAACCATGGAGGTTTTCTTAAATGCTTTACTTATTTGATTTTTAGCTGTGTACCTGAACAGTCACTTTGCTTCCAGAAGAATTCCAGAAGATTCTTCCAGCTTCTTGACTTGAGAGTTTCTGTATTTCCCTAATGCCAGTGACCTTCCTCTCCCTCGTGTGTTAACCATTTCTCCACATGGTATAGCAATTAGACATATTTTGGGCTTCTGTTGAAAACAAAAACAAAAAAGAAACACCCCCTCGATTTTCTGTGGCTTACACAAATAGGGTTCAATTTTCACTCGTAATAAGCAACACGGCAGTATATGGTCTAAGTCCAGGGCAGCAGGTTGCCAGTGACTTAAAGGATTCAATGTCCTTCAGCCTCTCCACCATTCCAGCAGGTCATCAATTGAGGTTATCAGTGCACCATCCACTCCTCCAGAAATCACACCAAGATTCAAGGCAAAAAAAAAAAAAGCCACACCAGCTGCATCTATCCCATTAAGTCAGAAAATAAAAGAGTTTCCAGAAACCTGAGTAGACCTAATACCTACGCCTCTTTGGCAGCAACTTAGAGATTTAAGGGATACTGGGAATATTACTTCTCTAACCAATGTTAGAGTTCATATATCTTATGAAGAACAAAACAAAACCTTATATTTTATCCCCACTTCAGGCACCCAAGTCCTATTGTCCTTACCTTTCCTTCAGCAGCTATTTAAGCCAATAAATATTACTGAGCCCCTACACTGTGCTAAGTTTTAAGGAAACAAGGGTGCCTACAATAGGGCAAAATGCATGAATAAGAAACATCTGTAACTATTCCCTTCCTTTCTCTTCTGTTAACTTTGGAGAAATCTGTAGAAAAAATGAATGAAAAAAGTAAAAAGTTCTTAGATATATTTTCCAAGAAGTTTGACAAGAGAACAAAAATGCGACTATAGTTCATAAAGAATTCCATCTTATACCTTTACATTAAAATTGAATGTAATTTTGTCCTTATTTTTTTAAAAATAGTTTTGATCATCTTCTCTAAGTTGCCAGAGGAATACATTTTACTTTTATTCTTGTGACTTAAACTTTATTTTTAGTACAAATCTACCTTAATCCAATTGCTGTTGAATGGTTGACCTTCTGTTATATATTTTGTGTACATTTTATGATTTAATTTTGCTGTTCATTTTTCTTGAGAGGCAATCACTTTGTTTTAGGTCTAAAACTTTCTTCAGGGTGTTAAAAAGCATGTAGACCCTAAGCATTATGCTTTGGTGTTTTATCCATAGACATGCCCTGAGCAAGGACATCTTGGAATACCAGCTACAAAACTTATACAATACTCTAAAGGGATCAGACATACGATTTACTCCAGGGCCTGCAAACTCAAATCAATTCAGGGTCAGGTATGTAAATTAAATGAGTGCTGTTATGAAGAAAGTATGAACTGTGGCAAACTAGAGAGTGATACAAACTAGTCAACAAATCAACTAAAGTATCATTTCAATAAAAAATAAGTGATAGTTGGGATCCATTGGCTGTTGATCTTTGATTCAAAAGTTTAGGAATGTGATGTAAGTTACCTGGAGTTTCACACAATGTAGCTGCTGGGGCCAGAGCCCCAGTCCACGTCTCCTGTGATCCCATTCAGTGCATACTTTGCCCTAATCACCATGCTTCTCGTTTGTAAGTTGTCCACTTTCCTAAAAAAAAGAGGGAAAACTTGAAGACCTATAATGTGCTAACATGACTGAGTGACTTCACTTTCACTTTCACTTTCTTTGTGATGTGCTAAAGCCCTTTTTGTAGGTTATTTCTTTTCATCTTTAATACGCATCTGAGATTGCTATTGATAGCCTCACTTTTCAGATAAGAAAACTGAGATGCAGCAGTGTTACATAACTTGTCTAAGGGTGATTTATGAAGGTGTGAGCAACCCAGTTAGGTGTGGGTTTTGAACCCAGGTCCATCTATGTTTTTATTTGTTTTTTATTGTATTGTGTCCATGACTTCCAGGAAATGCTAATAATTTAAGTAGTGAATCAAAGAAGTGACTATGACGGAGTCACTTTAGATGCAAAATGTATCTGAAATTCGTTTATCAAGAACAGCTCTCTGTATAGTGAACCCTCCCAGTGATGGTGAAAGAAGCAAGGATGTTCAATATTGCTGCTGCCTTTCTTTCACTTGCTCAATCCTCATTTTTCCTGACCTGTTAGCTGCATTCCCCACAGCGGATCGTGCCTTCCTGTAGTGCCCTTAAAACACTTTCTTCATTTGCTTTCTGGACAATCTTTGTTGTTTTCCCAGGTCATCACTCTAAAAAATGGTATGAGCCACAATACAATCTTTATTCCTTGTCACCAGATAACAACCAGTCACTTTGCTTTAACAAAATACCATCTACAAAATTGTGCCTTTCATTTTTATATTTTCAGCTCTGGCCACTTTCCTGAAGTCTGGCTTGGAGACCTCCACTATCTATTATCTGAAATCTCGGTACAGTTGTGCTTTAGCATAAATTGTTTTATTGCATAGATTTATATGTGCATGCTGTATATAACACACACCTCCGGCAAGATTCAGGGCAGCCAAAACAGTCTTTTAAAAACAAAGAACACAGTTGGAGGTATCGTGCTCCCCAATTTCAAGCAATACTACAAAACAATAGTAGTAAAAAAATGTACACATATATAGACATATAGACACATATATCAATAGAACAGAATACAAAACAGAGACAAACCCATGTTCATATAGTCAATTAATCTACAGCTAAGGAGGCAAGAATATACGATGGGGGAAAGATAGTCCCTTAAATAAATGGTGTTGGGGAAACTGGACAGCTACATGCAAAATAATGAAACTGGATCACTTTTTAATATCATATGGAAAAATAAACTACAAATGGTTTAAAGACTTAAATGTAAGACCTGAAATCATAAAACTTCTGGAAGAAAACACAAGCTGTACTCTCTTTGACATCAATCTTAGCAGTAATTTTTGAATTTGTCTCCTAAGGCAAAGGCAAAAAAAGCAAAAATAAACAAATGAGACAGCATCAAACTAAAAAGTTTTTGCGTGGTGAAAGAAATAGTTGTTAAAATGAAAAAGCAGCCTACTGACTGAGACAGGATATTTGCAAATGATATGTTAGATAAGAGGTTAATACCAAAAATATATACAGAACTCACACAACTCAAATATTAAAAAAAAAAAATCTGATTAAAAAATGAGCAGAGGACCTGAAGAGACATATTTCTAGGGAAGACCAACAGACACATATAAAAATGTTCAACATCACGAATCATCATGGAAACACAAATCAAAACCACAATGATATATCACCTCATACTTGTCAGAGTGGCTATTATTGAAACAGACAACAAGTAACAAGTGTTGGTCAGGAAATGGAGAAACAGGAACACTTATGCACTGTTGGTGGGAATGCAAATTGATGTTTTCAATGGGAAACAGTATAGATATTCCTCGGAAAGCTAAACACAGAACTGCCATATGATCCAGCAATTCCGCTCCTAGGTATTTACCTAGACGAAAAACAAAACACTAGTTTGAAATATATATGCATTCCTAGGTTAATTGCAGTGTCATTTACAATAGTCAAGCTATGGAAGCAATGTAAGTGTCTGTGAACAGATGAACGGATTAAAAAGGTGTCATAATTACAGATAGCCAACAAACACTAGAAAAATGGAACTGATGAACCTATTTGCAGGACACGAATGGAGAATGGACTTGTGCACACAAAAGAGGAAGGAGAGGGTGGGATGAACTGAGAGAGTAAGCACTGCAATATACACTACCATGTGGAAAACAGATAGCTAGTGGGGAGCTGCTGTATGGCAGAAAGAGCTCAGCTTGGTGGCCCATGGTGGCCTAGAGGGGTGGCATGTGGGGAGTAGGGAGGCTCAAGAGGAAGGGATATATGTATACTTACAGCTGACTCATGTTGTTGTACAGCAGAAAGTCATACAACACTGTAAAACAAATATACTCCAATTAAAAAAAAATAAATTAAAAAAGATGGAAATAGATGCATACGGTCATATATGTATGTGACATAAAAAAGAATGAAATCTTGCATTTGTGACAACATGAATGGACTTACAGGGTGTTATGCTAAGTAAAATAAGTCAGAGAAAGACAAATACTGTATGGTTTCACTTATATGGGAAATATAAAAAACAAAACAAATGAACAATAAAACCAAACAGAAACAGACTCATAGATAAAGAAAACAAACTGTTGGTAGTCAGAGGGGATGGGCTTAGCAGTTGGGCAAACTAGGTGGAGGGGATTAAGATTTACAAGGTTTTATTTATAAAATAAATGTCATGGGATGTAATGTACAGTGAAGGAAATATAGTCAATAATGTAATAACTTTGTAGGGTGACAGCTGGTTGCTAGACTTACTGTAGTGATCAATTTGTAATGTATATAAATGTTGAACCACTATGATATACTCCTGAAACTAATAGAATATAGTATGTCAGTATAGTATACTTCAATTAAAAAAGACATATTATACCAAAAAAAATATCTGGGGCAATATTTTAACGTCTAATACTTCTGCACTAAAACATATTTACACCAAACTAGATGAATGATGACTATAAATAGCCTTATTATCAATCAAATCACTTGCAGTTGAATGGGAAGTAAAACCTTCTCCATTTTATTTTCTCATCCTTCCCCTGCTTTATTTTCCTCCATGGGTTAAGTTCAATCCAGTTGCTCAGTCACGTCCGACTCTTTGTGACCTCATGGACTTCAGCACGCCAGGCTTCCCTGACCATCACCAATTCCCAGAGCTTGCTCAAACTCATGTTCATTGAGTAGGTGATGCCATCCAACCAGCATCTTCTGTCATCCCCTTCTCCTTCTGCCTTCAGTCTTTGCCAGCATCGGTGTCTTTTTCTAATGAGTCAGTTCTTTGCATCAGGTGGCCAAAGTATTGGAGTTTCGCTTCAGCATCAGTTCTTCCAAGGAATATTCAGGACTTCTCTTTTAGGATTGACTGGTTTGATATGCTTGCAGTCCAAGGGACTCTGAAGAGTCTTCTCCAACACCACAGCACTTCTGTTTCATAGCCCTTACCAGCTCTTGACATATTATATAGTGTTTGTTCATTTGCTTAAGGTCTTGCTTCCTCAAATCCAATGTAAATTCCACGAGATCTGGATTTTCAGTGCTAATGTCCAGTTCTTTATCCAATGCATATCACCATTCTGACACACAGTTAAAGGAAAGGAAAGGAAAATGAAGTCGCTAAGTCATGTCCAACTCTTTGCGACCCCATGGACTGTAGCCTACCAGGCTCCTCCATCCATGGGATTTTCCAGGCAAGAGTACTGGAGTGGGTTGCCATTCCCTTCTCCAGATCTTCCTGACCTAGCGATTGAACCCGAGTCTCTGGCACTGTAGGCAGACGCTTTACCATCTGAGCCACCAGGGAAGTCAGTTGGTGCTCAATAATTATTTCGTGGAGAAATAAACTTATCCTCAAATTCAGAAAGACCAAACACAACACCTCTTTTCGCCTGGTTCTGCTAGAATATCACTGAATATGGGACCCAGAAGTTCAAGGTCACAGCTAGCAATGACTACCCTTTCTTGTCATCTTCGTTGCTTGAAGACATGTTGAGGGACTACTGGTCAGACTCCAAGGCTCTGTGAACATTTACAAATGATATCCCTAGGCCCATTTTTTAAATGAGTAACTTGAAGCCCAGAGAAGCTGATGAACTAGTTTCTGGTTACCAGCAACTGGTTGCTAGCAGAACTAATGAGCAGAAGCCAGGCTCAAGAGATTTTTCATCTTATTTCTCTCAAACCTCCATAGGTATAAAAAGTATTTGTGGAATATTGAATGCCTCTGAAATTTTAATAACCTGGTTTATTAGACTATTGTAAGAAACCTGCAACCTTTTTTTTACTAAGTAATGAATTTTTTTCAAGAGTTATGGAACTCAAAATCTTTTAAATTATAAAGTATCCTAGGGTAGGGTATTTCAATTCATTAAAAATTCTAAAGTAAATTGTATTGATAAGATCTGGATAGTGTGCTGCATTTCAAGTTAATGTGTTTGCCTTTAAGTGTAATTTCCAAAGCATTTTCATTACTATTTTATATAGATATATTATTATATATAATTAAATATTGAGTATTATAAATACCCAAGTACTGGCTACATCAGACTCTGAATACCTCTATATAGATGTATATTTATATGTATATATGTTTATATATACATAAAATATTGCAGGAGACCCTAGTTTTATTCCTGGGTTGGGAAGAGCTTCTGGAGAAGGGATAGGCTATCCACTGCAGTATTCATGGATTTCCCTGGTAGCTCAGATGGTAAAGAATCCACCTGCAATGCGGGAGACCAGGGTTTGATCCCTGGGTTGGGAAGATCCCTTGGAGGAGGGCATGGCAACTCTCCAGTATTCTTGCCTGGAGAATCCCCATGGACTGAGGAGCCAGGCGAGTTATAGTCCATGGGGTCGCAAAGGGTCTGAGTGACTAAGCACAGCACAGCATACATTAATATACAATATATTATGTACTATAAAATACATAAAATTTATACATGAAATCAGGTTGCAGAATATTCTTGCTCCCTCACTTATCAACTATGTTAGGCTTAGAAAGCCACTCTATTTCTCTGAACTTCACTTTTATCATGGAAGATAAATAAATATATGAACAATGGTTGCCATAACATTTGTTCTACTATCTCAATGGCTTGTTGCAAATTAAAAATATAATAATAATCTTCATTTTGTACTATAAAGTGTAGTTTAATAAATGTAATATAGAGTGTTAAGTGTGTTGCACACTAGTTAAAATCATGGATTGTGTATCCAGACTATCCAAATGAAATCCTTGCTCTGCCATTTACTAGCTGTGTGACAAGGGCAAGATGCTGAACTCTTCTGAGATTTCTTTACTTCCCCTGTGAAACAAGGATCATAATCCTAGCTACCTCTTATGGTTGTTTGAGGTTTGAATGTATCGATGTTTGTAAAATGCTTACAACACTGCCTAGCATCTCATAAATGCTCTGTGTTAACTGCCACAGTAGTGCAATTAAGGAATCATTATTGTGTCCAGCAGATATGGATAAAGATATAAAGCTAGATATCCAGATATAGAATTTAAATCCAGAAATAGATTTAAGGGACTAGATCTCATAGACAGAGTGCCTGATGGACTATGGATGCAGGTTCATGAAATTGTACAGGAGACAGGAATCAAGACCATCCCCAATAAAAAGAAATGCCAAAAACCAAAATGGCTTCTGAGGAGGCCTTTCAAATAGCTGTAAAAAGAAGGGAAGTGAAAAGCAAAGGAGAAAAGAAAAGATATAAGCATCTGAATGCAGAGTTTCAAAGAATAGCAAGGAGAGATAAAAAAGCCTTCCTCAGCAATCCATGCAAAGAAATAGAGGAAAACAATAGAATGGGAAAAACTCTTCAAAAAAATTAAAGATACCAAGGGAACATTTCATGCAAAGACGGGCACAATCAAGGACAGAAATGGTAGGGACCTAACAGAAGCAGAAGATATTAAGAAGAGGTGGCAAGAATACACAGAAGAACTGTACAAAAAAGATCTTCACGACTAAGATAATCATGATGGTGTGATCACTCACCTATAGCCAGACATCCTGGAATGTGAAGTCAAGTGGGCCTTAGGAAGCATCACTACGAACAAAGCTAGTGGAGGTGATGGAATTCCAGTTGAGCTATTTCAAATCCTGAAAGATGATGCTGTGAAAGTGCTGCACTCAATATGCCAGCAAATTTGGAAAACTCAGCAGTGGCCACAGGACTGGAAAATATCAGTTTTCATTCCAATCCCAAAGAAAGGCAATGCCAAAGAATGCTCAAACTACCGCACAATTGCACTCATCTCACACGCTATTAAAGGAATGCTCAAAATTCTCCAAGGCAGGCTTCAACAATACGTGAACCACGAACTTCCACATGTTCAAACTGGTTTTAGAAAAGGCAGAGGAACCAGAGATCAAGTTGTCAACATCCATTGGATCATCGAAAAAGCAAGAGAGTTTGAAAAAAACATCTATTTCTGCTTTATTGACTATGCCAAAGACTTTGACTGTGTGGATCACAATAAACTGTGGACAATTCTGAAAGACATGGGAATACAAGACCACCTGACCTGCCTCTTGAGAAACCTGTATGCATGTCAGGAAGCAACAGTTGGAAATGGACATGGAACAAT
>NW_011494889.1:10646517-10658680 GCF_000754665.1 Bison bison bison
AGAAAGCTGAGCACCAAAGAATTGATGCTTTTGAACTGTGGTGTTGGAGAAGACTCTTGAGAGTCCCTTGGACTGCAAGGAGATCCAACCAGTCCATTCTAAAGGAGATCAGTCCTGGGTGTTCATTGGAAGGACTGATGTTGAAGCTGAAACTCCAATACTTTGGCCACCTGATGCAAAGAGCTGACTCATTTGAAAAGACCCTGATTCTAGGAAAGATTAAGGGAAGGAGGAGAAGGGGACGACAGAGGATGAGATGGTTGGATGTCATCACTGACTCGATGGACATGGGTTTGGGTGACCTCCGAGTGTTGGTGATGGACAGAGAGGCCTGGCGTGCTGCCGTTCATGGGGTCGCAAAGAGTCGAACACGACTAAATGAACTGAACTGATCCACATATGTTCATAGTGTAGAGGTATATAAGTACTGTGTTTATATGGTTATATACAGATGTAGGAAAGATTCATAGCTACACAACCAGTGAGCTCAGTTTCTGCGTTATTTTTATTGCTTATTAATAGAGAGCACAGAAGTACATGGGAAATGTGAGAGCGTGGTTCCAGCAATCTACTATAGTCAAGTTCATATTGCAAATCCCTAAGTATCACTAACTCTCCATATTGTTAGAATTTAGTCCTTGTAAATGCAGCCACTGCTTCGGCAGACTGCAGCAGCTGCCCAACAGGTGTTGAGAAATATGAGAAAAGGGGAGGAAAGCCATCCTTCCCAGAAAGGAATGGACTCTCTTTTAATGCTTCACTGAGAAAAAAGAAGACAAAGTAGCACAAAGCAAGTAGTTTTTGTGCCTGAAACCAAGTTGTACATTAGAAATGGAGGTTGACAAAAGATTTACACTCTTCTATGAGCTGTGAGCTCTTCCAAATTACCATAGGCTAATGGAGGAAACTCCCTTTATCCTCAGCCCCTGATGGGAAGTTTACAGTCTCCTTCAACTTTAATGGAAGCTCTGTTATTTGCTGTAAGTCCCTCCTGCTGGGAGTTAATACAATGTTTGTACTGCTTATTTCAGGCACAGAGTAGAGGTCAGAGAGAGCTTCTCATGCTCAGAAAGCTTCTTCCCTTTCCTTGGAGAACATTCATTTGATGTTTTGTCCAATTCAATTAGGCATTTTTTCTTTGCTTATTGTGTTTTAGGGTTTCTGCAGAATTTTAGCTACTCATCTATCCTCTCTTTAAATTCATAAAGTATATTTGATGATTTATCACATCATACATAATCTATAACACTTTGGTTTCTGTTTACCCATCTCTGAGCTAGATTCAATCAAGACTGCAAAAGAAATTCATGGCTGTTAAGGTATATAAAACTCTGATGCAGATTTATACAAAGTTAAAAGATTCAAGAGCAAAGTGACTTGAATATGACTTGACTTGTTGCCATAATTCTAATGATATGTCTTATTCAGTGTTCTATTCTGGTGCCTACCTAGCACGGTACTGGTATCATTTAGGCACTCAAAGACATTGTAAATGAATGAATGGATGAAGGGCAGTGATTTAATACATATTAACAGCTACAAAAGCACTATTGAATTTTAGACCACTTTTCTAGTCTAATTAAATAATATAAAGAAGAAACTGTCATAGAGACTTGGCTAAATGCTCATCAAACTCTTTTCCCTGGGTACCTATCAGGGCTGCCTCTCCCAGCCTCCAGCTTAAGTCACGTGACTATTTGCCTGATAACATACTTGCATAGATTGCTTCTACCCACTTCCAGATAAACCTCAGAAGCCTTTGAAATCTGCTGTCAATTATTTCTTCCTTTATCTGACTGCTGGATGCTAAGGATCTTGTAGAGGACTTCGGGATTCTAGAAGGTGGAAGAACCACCAGATGGAAGAAGCCTGGGTTCCTAAATTGTGTGGAGCAGAACTAGAGAGCAAAAAGGGTGGTATTCGGCTGTGTTGTGTGAGAAACACACTTTTATTTCTTAATCCAGTGAAACTTTAGTCTGTGCTGATCCAGATAACTGTATAAACGAAAGATGCAAGAGCTGCATTATTTACAACAACGAAAAAGCAGAAACACTTTAAGTGTTTAGCTATGAATGAGAGTTTAAGGGTATAAACTTACACAAAATGTAGTGCATCCCTGGAAAGCAATGGCTGTGGATGCTATGTTACAATTTAGGAAAATGCTAATATTTTGTTATAAAAATCAGACTGCAATATAGAAATTCTTACATAACTATTTCTTATACATACATTTAAAATGCTTATACAATTTAAATATGGGAAGTTCATATCTTACAATGTTAAATATAGTTGTGTTAGAACATACAAATTTATAATTGATTCTTTTATTCTTAAATTTTCTACTTTTTGCATTGTGGTATCTTTGTTCTATGATTTAAAAAAAAGAATGAAAAAAGTTATCCTAAAAAGTGAAGTTAATTCTCAAATGGTAGGGATACAATTCATGAGTGCTTTTCTTTGGTCTAAAATGGAGAGATCAACATTAACCAGAGGGTCAGAGAAAGTTTATCATGAAGGATGAAGCTAGCATGTTTAGACAGAAGCAAAGAGAGTTCTACTCAAAGAGAGGAGTGTTAAGGAGGTGGGAATGAAGGTTTGGGAAGTGAAGAGATTCTGAGACTGCCTAAACATCTCAAGACATTAGGCAGGGCTCTTTGAGGGGCATTTGGAGGCACCCTTTTTGTCCTGTGTTCCAGAGTTCCATCCTTTCTGCAAAATCACAATTCTTTCCACCAACGTCAGGTGTTTGGGCCGGTTCTCCTGGGAGTGGAGGCCAGCTGGCATGGGTTGCATCCATCTGTTACTTGAGTTTCTCTCATAGGGTCTGAATAAAGTCAGAGGACCAGGGAGAGTGGTATTATTGGGCTAATGGGATGTTGGCTTCAGACCACATAAACTGGATGAACAGAATCTTTGGATCCCGGCTCAGTATTCTCATTCATTTTCTTTAGGCACTGGCTGTCTAGACTTTGAATTGGAAGCAGGCATGAGACAGACTCAAAGTCTGTCCTTAAAAAGCTCACAGTTTAGAGGGAATGGGTTAAGATGGAAAGTTAAAGAAAACTCCATTTACTTGATTCATTCTGTGGCATGGATAACACGAGAGACTTTGCAAGACTCTCACAATAGCTTTTTACAATAGGCACTGCCATTTCTGTCTTACAGATCAGACAAGTGAAACTCAGAGGCAAAAGGATCTTTCTAAGGTGACACAGCAAGAAGCAAGCAACAGAAATTGGACTTAAATCCAGGTCTCTTTAATTTCATTATCTCTGAAGTTCTGAGAGAAGCCAAAATATGGCTCATGATATACAAAAGGGTAGAGAATGAATTATTATGGAAGTTCAAAAGAGACTCTAAAGGTGGAACTGGTAGAAAAGTTAAAAAAAAGAAAGGGACAGTATTTTTGTTGCAGTTTTAAATAGATGGGTATTTGGGGCAGAGTCTTGGTTTCAAAGCAAAGCCCTGGGTTTGTGGGTTACTTGGGGAGGGCTTAGGGGCAGCTGCCTGGCATTAGTTGGAAATATGCAAGCCAGGCCTGAGTGATCCCCAAGACTCCGTTCTCTATTTGCAAAGGCAGGGTAGGCCTTTGAAACCCAGCCTTCCAAAATCCTGTCTCTGCAGTCAAGACTTGTTTAGCTGCCTCTTCACAAGCAAGCATTTTAAAAGGTGCTTCTAATCCATTCAAGCCCCTCATAAATGACAGGAGCCAACATATTACCATAGTTACCGAATCGGCAATCAGAGTCTCCATCCATTTCCTCTTCTGTTACAGAATGAGAGGACACAGCACAGCAGGTGAGTTGAAAGCGTTCTCTGCTTCACTCTCAACCCTGCCTCCAGCTTTCTGTTCTATTAGGAACTTAAAGCCACTTATTTCAAGAGACAAAGATAAATCCCTAAATTAGCTAGAACAATAGGACTGATATCTGGAAACACAGAGCATAGCCTCATCAATTAACCAGCAGAACTGGTCAGGAGAGCTGAGGACCAGCACATGTGTAGCTAGTAACTTACATGATCTTGCAGAAACACAGGTCTAATGGTGCTCCCCCACCTTCGCAACCCTATTGCACCCAGATATGCCTTGATTTCAATCTTTGCTGCTAGATTAAGTCTGCTGCTGCAGCCAAGTTGCTTCAGTCGTGTCCAACTCTGTGCGACCCCATAGATGGCAGCCCTCCAGGCTCTGCCATCCCTGGGATTCTCCAGGCAAGAACACTGGAGTGGGTTGCCATTTCCTTCTCTAAACCTCTTTAATTTTGCATTAAACAGTCACTGGTCCACAGTTCACCCTTCCCACCTCATCACTTCTTCAACTGTAAAAGATTTACCTTGAGCGTCTCCTCCTCCAGGAAGTCTTCCTAGCTCTGATTTAGTTGCTAAGTCATGTCCGACTCTTGCCACCCCATGGACTGTAGCCTGCCAGGCTTCTCTGTCCATGGGATTCTCCAGGCAAGAATACTGGAGTGGGTTGCCATTTCCTTCTCCAGGGGCTCTTCCTGACCCAGGGATCGAATCCAGGTCTCCTGCATTGCAGACAGACTCTTTACCTACTGAGCTACAAGGAAAGTCCGAGCTCCATCAGATGATTTCCTGTGCTCTCCTTATGAACACATCTCATTTTCTGTAATAATCGCTTTGCTTGTCTGTCTCTTCCACCTATAAACTACTAAAGGACAAAAGGCTACATTTTACTCTTTTTTACCTTTTATAGCAATTAGCATCCTACATGCTACATAGTAGGAATGCAAGAAAGTTTGAGCACAGTACCCATTCCAGCATTTCCAGCTACTCTGAAAAACCATTTATAGAAGGTGCATCATACAGAAGGTGCTTTACTGACTGTGCTAAAGCCTTTGACTGTGTGGATCACAACAAACTGTGCAAGATTCTTAAAGAGATGGGAATATCAGACCACCAGAACTGGCTTCTGCAAAACCAGTATGCAGGTCAATACATCAATAATTTAACTTATATTATAGATGTACTCTGCATATCAGTTAAATAAACAGGGTGACAATATACAGCCTTAATGTACTCCTTTCCCAATTTGGAACTAGTCCATCGTTCCATGTCTGGTTCTAACTGTTGCCTCTGAGAAATGCTGGGCTGGAGGAAGCACAAGCTGGAATCAAGATTACCAGGAGAAATATCAATAACCTCAGATATGCAGATAACACCATCCTTATGGCAGAAAGCAAAGAGGAACTAAAGATCCTCTTGATGAAGGTGAAAGAGGAGAGTGAAAAACCTGGTTTAAAAATCAACATTCAAAAAACAAAGATCACAGTATCCAGTCCCACCACTTCATGGCAAATGGATTGGAAAACAATGGAAACAGTGACAGACTTTATTTTCTTGGGCTCCAAAATCACTGCAGATGATGACTGCAGCCATGAAATTAAAAGATGCTTGTTCCTTGGAAGAAAAGCTGACCAACCCAGACAGGATATTAAAAAGCAGAGACATTACTTTGTCAACAAAGGTCCATCTAGTCAAGACTATGATTTTTCCAGTAGTCATGTATGGATGTGAGAGTTGGACTATAAAGAAAGCTGAGCACCAAATAATTGATGCTTTTGAACTGAATTGTTAGAAAAGACTCCTGAGAGTCCCTTGGACTGCAAGGAGATCCAACCAGTCCATCCTAAAGAAGATCAGTCCTGAATATTCACTGGAAGGACTGATGCCAAATTTGAAGCTCCAGTACTTGGGCCACCTGATGCGAAGAGCCAACTCATGAGGAAACACCCTGATGTTGGGAAAGATTGAAGTCAAGAGGAGAAGGGGACAACAGAGGATGAGATGGTTGGGTGGCATCACTGACTCAATGGACATGAGTTTGAGCAAGCTTTAGGAGATAGTGAAGGACAGGGAAGCCTGGCATGCTATGGGATTGCAAAGAGTTGGACACGACTGAGACTGAACAACAAAGAGGATGTTTTACATACGGACACTTTATGCCTTTCTGGATTCTCTTCGCTTCACCTGAAATACCTTCAATCTTCCAGTTCCCCCCTCCCCACCCCATGATAATTCTTCCTGAAGAAACTGCATCCATCCTATACTTCAGCTGATGTGCTGCACTACATCTGAAGCCTTCTGTGAATCTCCAAATAAGCCCTGATTGTACTTGATCTCAGGTTCTAAATTCTTGTTTGGGCTCTGGTTGGCTGAATGTGTCTCTAAACTCCACAGACTCCAAGTTCCTTCAGACCAGGAATCAACTGTTGTCCATCTCTGCTCTCTGCATCTGCGTCTAACAGATGGTCAGCACTCAGTGCAGAGCTAAAGAATACAATAACAGCAGTCAGTAAAAGAATTTGCCAATCACTGACTTTCTGGATCCCCTCAGAATCACAGTTTGAATCCTTTCCCCACCTCCCAGGGCAATAAAACCTTGTTTTGACAGCCCACTTTACTTCTTACACCTAAGCTGAAAACTGCATACAGTAGCTTGAGCAGGATGGGAAATGTGATGAATGCTGACTTTTTCCACCCAGGATAGAGGCAGGATTGGTTTCTGAGTAGTTGTTATTTGGAGCAACAACCTAAGATCAATCACTACTCTTGTCCTTGCCAAGCTGTGGGCAGAGTTTTCATTTCCCATCTGCTTGACAAAAGAACATGATTCCCTCCTTATACCTGCTTTCAGACTAACATGACTGAAAAGGAATGAGGAGGAAAGGAAAAAGGAAAGGTAGGAAAAATTAACAAAAAGTCAGGAAAAGATGCATTCCTTAAAAATCTTTAGTTTGATGGAATAAGCCAAAGCAGGAGTCTTAGGTTCAATCAGGCCTGTCCTTTAATTACTACTAAGCTACTACATGATTTGGGGAAAGTTACTTAATCTTCCTAAATCTCTGCTTCCTGATTTATGAAGTGCTGAATTGGGGATTAAATGAGGCGATACATGTTTCAAATAAAATGAACAATATCTAAGAATATATTCAATAAGTATATGCTTTTGTAATTGTCAAGTGACCAGGAGGGGTGACACTGATGTTTCATATTATGTTCCTGACTTAAGTCAGGTTTTTATGCAAGTAAATGATAGAAGTGCTTCTGGCTGGAGGCTGTAAAGGATAGAGGAGGCTGGGCAGAGAAGGGAGAAAAGCCAAGCCAGCAGAGGATTTGAGGGGAGTCGAGGCTTCAGCCCTCCAGGGGACACTGGAGTGTAAGTCACGGCAGGGCTGCTCTAACTCTGAGCAAGAGGGCTGGGCTTTGGGCTTTGTCATCCACAGCCACTGGCTGAGGAAGCCCAGGCACTCTGGCTCTTGAAGCCTGAGCAAAGTACCCTCTAGAACCTTCTTCCAAAAAGCAGAAGCAAAGCACAGACAAGGCAGCAGGGGGGCCCCTGGAAGCAAGAAGAGGGACCAGAGGTTAGGCGGATGGTCACTGTCTGTGTGGACCGCGATTTGAATGAGGCACTTTGTAAGCATTTTCTCATCCATCATCTGAAGAAGGAAATGGCAACTCACCCCCGTGTTCTTGCCAGGAGAATTCCATGGAAGGAGGAGCCTGTTGGGCTACAGTCCATGGGGTCGCAATAAGTCAGACACAACTGAGCGACTTACACTCATCCATCATCTGGTAAGAGATTCCAGGGGACCAGCCTGAGATGGAGCAGTTTTGAGATGGCCCATGAGGAGGGTTCTGCTGTCTGTTCCTGCCTTTGATAGCAGAGCTGCTAGAGCTTCTTCTGCTCCACTTCTGCTGCACGGGCTCTGCCCCTTGCCAACTCCAGGGATGTCAGAGGAGACACAGCAGGACAGAGCCACAGCTGAATGTTCCCACTCTTCTTACTTACACTCTCCCTTCCTGCTCACCCCCTGAGGATGGCTAGTGGAAGGACGAACAGAGGCTCAGGACTCCCAGGACTGGGCAAGGTTCTACCATTGTTCTTTATTTATTCCTCACCAAGTCTGCTGCAGAGGAAAGTTGAGGGAACTCAGTTAGGACTTGGGACATCAAATCCAACTCAGGAGATGTTTGTATATCAACCTAATAGTTCCAGCACACTTTCTAGCTCTTCAGAGGACTGTCACATCTATTATATTATTTATAGGTGGCTTGTAGTTCTGGAAGTCTGTTTCTGTATCAATGCAATAGTTTTAGCACATTTTTTAGCTCTGTAGAGGAGTGTTATGTCTATTATTTTATTTATAGGTAATTCTGGAAGTCTGGTCTTGAGGAAAGAAGGAACAGCAGCAGTGTCAGGAGTGAGAACGAGGAAGGAAAATGAACCCAAGCAAGAGAGACATTGGGCCAGAGGGCAGGTGCCTCAGCCAGGGCTGTGTCTCAGCAACCACTGAGGGGGCTCCAAAGTCCCCTTGCCCAGCTACAGTCAGACCAGCTACATGAGGACTGAGGCTGCCTGGGGTGAAACCTAGGCATCAGTGAATGTTGAAGATCCCAGTGATGCCGGTACGCTAACAAGTTTGGAAATCTCTTCACTAACAGGAGCTAATTAGTCAAAGCACCCATGGCTACTGTTAGGACCAAGTAATGATACTTGTAGTGGAAGAGAGATCTTGAAGTTCATCACTCTCCAAATACTTATTGAGCACGTTCTAAAAACAAAGCACTATGTTATGTGACCAAAGAGCACAGAGGAGTCTCTTTGGGTCTCCTTGCTATCTGCCCCTACTGTCTTGGGGAGGTGGAGACTGGCATGTCATAAGATAAACATAAATAACCGCAGTCCCCTCTATTATGAGCTGTAGGAGATGTATAGCTCAGAGGTGAACTGAAAGTCGCTCAGTCACGTCTGACTTTTTGTGATCCCACGGACTATACAGTCCATGGAATTCTCCAGACCAGAATACTGGAGTGGGTAGCCTTTTCCTCCTCCAGGGAATATTCCCAACAAAGGGATCAAATCCAGGTATCTTGCACTGCATGTGGAGTCTTAACCAGCTGAGTCACAAGGAAGATGCAGTTATTTTCAGACAGGGACAGCTCAGCTGGTAAAGAATGCACCTGCAATGTGTGAGACCCTGGTTTCATACCTAGGTTGGGGAGATCCCCTGGAGAAAGGATAGGCTACCCACTCCAGTATTCATGGGCTTCCCTGGTGGGGAAGACCTGGGTTCAATCCTTGGGTTGGGAAGATCCCTTGGAAGGGGGCATGGCAACCCACCCCAATATTCTTGCCTGGAGAATCCCCATGGACAAAGGAGCCTGGTGGGCTACAGTCCATGGGGTCACCAAGAGTCGGATGTGACTGAGTGACTAAGCACACACACACAGAGTCAGAGAGAGAGAGAGAGGAAGGAAGAGAGAGAGATAACAATAAAACTATTATGGAGGAGAGAGCTCTATTTCCAGAATCTGGGGAGGGAGGAAGTGTGATTAGGAAGGTATTACAGTAGAGGGAATTCTAGAGCTGGGCTTAAAGGATGAGTGAGGATTTGAACTAACCAATCATATCACACTAGGACCACAGCCTTGTCTAACTCAATGAAACTAAGCCATGCTGTGTGGGGCCACCCAACATGGGCGGGTCATGGTGGAGAGGGCTGACAGAATGTGGTCCACTGGAGAAGGGAATGGCAAACCACTTCAGTATTCTTGCCTTGAGAACCCCATGAAGAGTATGAAAGGCAAAATGATAGGATACTGAAAGAGGAACTCCCCAGGTCGGTAAGTGCCCAATATGCTACTGGAGATCAGTGGAGAAATAACTCAGGAAAAAATGAAGGGATGGAGCCAAAACAAAAACAGTATCCAGTTGTGGATGTGACTGGTGATAGAAGCAAGGTCCGATGCTGTAAAGAGCAATATTGCATAGGAACCTGGAATGTCAGGTCCATGAATCAAGGCAAATTGGAAGTGGTCAAACAGGAGATGGCAAGAGTGAATGTTCACATTCTAGGAATCAGCGAACTGAAATGGAATGGAATGGGTGAATTTAACTCAGATGACCATTATATCTACTACTGTGGGCAGGAATCCCTTAGAAGAAATGGAGTAGCCATTATGGTCAACAAAAGAGTCCAGAATGCAGTACTTGGATGCAATCTCAAAAACGACAGAATGATCTCTGTTCATTTCCAAGGCAAACCATTCAATATCACGGTAACCCAAGCCTATGCCCCAACCAATAATGCTGAAGAAGCTGAAGTTGAACGGTTCTATGAAGACCTACAAGACCTTTTAGAACTAACACCCCCAAGAGATGTTCTTTTCATTATACGGGACTGGAATGCAAAAGTAGGAAGTCAAGAAACACCTGGAGTAACAGGCAAATCTGGCCTTGGAATATGGAATGAAGCAGGGCAAAGGCTAATAGAGTTTTGCCAAGAGAACGCACTAGTCACAGCAAACACCCTCTTCCAACAACACAAGAAAAGACTACACATGGACATCACCAGGTGGTCAACACTGAAATCAGATCGATTATATTCTTTGCAGTCAAAGATGGAGAAGCTCTATACAGTCAGCAAAAACAAGACTGGGAGCTGACTGTGGCTCAGATGATGAACTCCTTATTGCCAAATTCAGACTGAAATTGAAGAAAGTAGGGAAAACCAGTAGACCATCCAGGTATGACCTAAATCAAATCCCTTATGATAATACAGTGGAAGTGAGAAATAGATTTAAGGGACTAGATCTGATAGACAGAGTGCCTGATGAACTATGGACAGAGGTTCATGATATTGTATAGGAGACAGGGATCAAGACCATCCCCATGGAAAAGAAATGCAAAAAGCAAAATGGCTGTCTGAGAAGGCCTTACAAATAGCTGTGAAAAGAAGAGAAGTGAAAAGCAAAGGAGAAAAGGAAAGATATAAGCATCTGAATGTACAGTGCCAAAGAATAGCAAGAAGAGATAAGAAAGCCTTCCTCAGTGATCAGTGCAAAGAAATAGAGGAATACAACAGAATGGGAAAGACTGGAGACCTCTTCAAGAAAATTAGAGATACCAAGGGGACATTTCATGCAAAGATGGGGTCAATAAAGGACAGAAATGGTATGGACCTAACAGAAGCATAAGATATTAAGAAGAGGTGGCAAGAATACACAGAAAAACTGTACAAAAAAGATCTTCATGACCCAGACAATCACGGTGGTGTGATCACTCACCTAGAGCCAGACATCCTGGACATTGACATTGACACTGAAGTCACTCAGTTGTGTCCGACTCTTTGGGACCCCATGGACTGTAGCCTACCAGGCTGCTCCGTCCATGGAGTTTTCCAGGCAAGAATATTGGAGTGGGTTGCCATTTCCTTCTCCAGGAGATCTTCTCGGCCCAGGGATTGAACCAGGGTCTCCCGCATTTTGGCAGACGCTTTACTGTCTGAGCCACCAGAAAGACATCCTGGAATGTGAAGTCAAATGGGGCTTAGGAAGCATCACTACGAACAAAGCTAGTGGAGGTGATTAAATTCCAGTTGAGCTATTTCAAATCCTGAAAGATGATGCTGTCAAAGTGCTGCACTCAATATGCCAGCAAATTTGGAAAACTCAGCAGTGGCCACAAGACAGGAAAAGGTCAGTTTTCATTCCAATCCCAAAGAAAGGCAATGCCAAAGAATGCTCAAACTACTGTACAAGTGCACTCATCTCACACGCTAGTAAAGTAATGCTCAAAATTCTCCAAGCCAGGCTTCAGCAATACGTACACCGAGAACTTCCAGATGTTCAAACTGGTTTTAGAAAAATCAGAGGAACCAGAGATCAAATTGCCAACATCTGCTGGATTGTCGAAAAAGCAAGAGAGTTCCAGAAAAACATCTATTTCTGCTTTATTGACTATGCCAAAGCCTTTGACTGTGCAGAATACAATAAACTGTGGGAAATTCTGAAAGAGATGGAAATACCAGACCACCTGACTGGCCTCTTGAGAAACCTATATGCAGGCCAGGAAGCAACAGTTAGAACTGGACATGGAACAACAGACTGGTTCCATTTAGGAAAAGGAGTACGTCAAGGCTGTATATTGTCACCCTGCTTATTTAACTTATATGCAGAGTACATCATGAGAAATGCTGGGCTGGAAGAATCACAAGCTGGAATCAAGATTGCCGGGAGAAATATCAATAACCTCAGATATGCAGATGACAGCACCCTTATGGCAGAAAGTGAAGAGAAACTAAAAAGCCTCTTGATGAAAGTGAAAGAGGAGAGTGAAAAAGTTGGCTTAAAGCTCAAC
>NW_011494889.1:10658780-10663357 GCF_000754665.1 Bison bison bison
CAACATTCAGAAAACTAAGATCATGGCATCTGGTCCCATCACTTCATGGGAGATAGATGGGGAAACAGTGGAAACAGTGGCAGACTTTATTTTGGGGGCTCCAAAATCACCTCAGATGGTGATTGCAGCCATGAAATTAAAAGACACTTACTCCTTGGAAAGAAAGTTATGACAAACCTAAATTGCATATTAAAAAGCAGAGACATTGCCAATAAAGATCCATCTAGTCAAGGCTATGGTTTTTCTTGTGGTCATGTATGGATGTGAGAGTTGGACTGTGAAGAAAGCTGAGTGCTGAAGAATTGATGCTTTTGAACTGTGGTGTTGGAGAAGACTCTTGAGAGACCATTGGACTGCAAGGAGATCCAACCTGTCCATCCTAAAGGAGATCAGTCCTGGGTGTTCATTGGAAAGACTGATGCTAAAGCTAAAACTCCAGTACTTTGGCCACCTCATGCAAAGATTTGACTCATTGGAAAAGACCCTGATGCTGGGAGGGATTGGGGGCAGGAGGAGAAGGGGACGACAGAGGATGAGATGGCTGGATGGCATCACTGACTCGAGGGACATAAGTTTGGGTGAACTCCGGGAGTTGGTGATGGACAGGGAGGCCTGGTGTGCTGCGATTCATGGGGTCCCAAAGAGTCAGACACGACTGAGCCACTGAATCGAACTGAACTGAGGATTTGAAAAGTGAGCAGTAAGGAAATAGCATGTATATGGCAGAAAAGAAAAAAATAAAGGACAAAGTGTTCCAGGATGTGTAAATGACGTGGGATGGAAATTCCAGGATGTGAAACATTAGGAAATGAGGTTGAGAAGGTTGGGGGTGTGGTGTGCTGTGTTTGTTCCTTTGAATCCTTTAACCCTGGGGAGGACTTATCTCTGAGACCACTGTGAGTCTCAGAAACATGAGCCATTCCTGCTCCTCCAGACCTCTGCTGTGGGAATACAGATAAGAACTGGATGGGCTTGTTCATCAGTGGCAGTACAGTTTTGCTTTCTATACACACACACACACACAGAGTCCTCATTTATTAAAACTAGACCAAACGTAATGCTGGACTCCTGTTTGCTGCAAATTCCCAGGGATATGTGGACTCGATGGTCATTTCTATGTCCAATTTCCTCTTTTTGGTAGAAACTAACATCTCATTTCATCTATCCCACCCCACTAATGGGGTCATATTTTTCTGTGGATTAGTACAAATATAGATGAAGATTTTTATTTCCACCAAAATCTTTCACACCAGGCATTTGTATATTTAGCAGACCTTTGAAATTTTAGATGATGAAGACCATTTACTTTATAGAAAAACATATAAGTTAAAAGGAGAGTTTAGACACTTTTGCTTTAAAAGCCTTTGTGCTATGCCTCCACAGAGAATTTCTTGTTGGTCCTATTCCTTTTAAAGTCCCCAACCCCCAACACACACGTTTATACTCCTCTCATCTTAATTCTGCACCTTAATTCTGCAGAACAGTTCAGCTGTTTCTGAACTCTCTACCCCCCTATTGGATTCCAGGTTTATTTAAAAAAATACAGCCTCATTAGTGTGCCTGCTGGAACAAAGTTTCACCTACCTTAAGACTCATTCTTTAGCCTCACAGAAGAAATGGAAGAAGTTTTGAAATGTCCATCTCTCCTCTCTCCTTCTTCCACTGATCTCTGTAACGAAGAGAGACTTAATTCCTCCCTAATAAAAGTTATGCCATACCACCCACACCAGGCTTTCCTGTCCTTCACTATCTCCTGGAGTTTACTCAAACTCATGTTCATTGAGCTGATGATGCCATCCATCTATCTCATCTTCTGTCACCCCCTTCTCCTCCTGCCTTCAATCTTACCCAGCATCAGGGTCCTTTCCAATGAGTCAGCTCTTTCCATCAGGTGGCCAACATATTGGAACTTCAGCTTCAGCATCAGTCCTTCCAAAGTATATTCAGGGTTGATTTTCTTTATGATTGATGGTTTCATCTCCTTGCTGTCCAAGGAACTCTCAAGAGTCTTCTCTAGAACCACAATTTAAAAGCATCAGTTCTTTGGGGCTCAGCCTTCTTTATGGTCCAACCCTCACTTCAGTATCCCACTACTGGAAAAACCACAGCATTGACTACACAGACCTTTGTCAGAAAAGTGATCTCTGCTTTTTAATATGCTGTCTAGTTTTGTCAGCTTTTCCTCTAAGGAGCAAGCATCTTTTAATTTCATGGCTGCAGTTGCCATCCACAGTGATTTTGGAGACCAAGAAAATAAAGTCTGTCATTATTTCCATTGTTTTCCCATCTATTTGCCTTTCAAGACGTAAGTGAAATATAAAGAAATAATTCATGGACCTTCTAATTAATTCATGTCTAAATGGAGAAAAATCACACTAAAACAGGTGCACACATCACAGTCTGCTTGTATGACAAGAAGATTATTTAGTGAATAAGTGGTGTTAAACACTAAATCTTTAAATCACACACCCATCATCACACATAACTTCTAGCACTGGTTGACACAAATTTGTTCTGGTTGTACAGAAAGTGAAATTTATTCTACCACTCTTTGAGGGGATATTTTGGTAGCATAGAAAGATATACCTTTGGCAACAGAATCTTACTAACACATACATATGGAATTTAGAAAGATGGTAACAATAACCCTGTGTATGAGACAGCAAAAGAGACACCGATGTATAGATCAGTCTTATGGACTCTGTGGGAGAGGGAGAGGGTGGGGAGATTTGGGAGAATGGCATTGAAACATGTATAATATCATGTATGAAACGAGTCGCCAGTCCAGGTTCGACGCACGATACTGGATGCTTGGGGCTGGTGCACTGGGACGACCCAGAGGGAGGGTATGGGGAGGGAGGAGGGAGGAGGGTTCAGGATGGGGAGCACGGGTATACCTGTGGCAGATTCATTTTGATGTTTTGCAAAACTAATACAATATTGTAAAGTTTAAAAATAAAATAAAATAAAATAAAAGAAGTTTAATCCAATAAACATTTTAAACTGCCTCCCTTGTGCAAAATTTGAAATAGCCCAACTGGAATTCCATCATCTTCACTAGCTTTGTTCATAGTGATGCTTCCTAAGGCCCACTTGACTTTGCATTCCAGGATATCTGGCTCTAGGTGAGTGATGACACCATCATGGTTATCTGGGTTATTAAGATCTTTTTTGTACAGTTCTTCTGTGTATTCTTGCCACTCTTCTTAAGATCTTCTGCTTCTGTTAGGTCCCTACCATTTCTGTCCTTTATTGTGCCCATCTTTGAATGAAATGTTCCCTTGGTATCTCTAATTTTCTTTAAGACATCTCTAGTCTTTCCCATTCTATTGTTTTCTCTGTTTGTTTGAATTGATCACTGAGGCAGGCTTTCATGTCTCTTCTTGCTATTCCTTGGGACTCTGCATTCAAATGGGTATATCTTTCCTTTTCTCCTTTGTCTTTTGCTCCTTTTCTTTTCTCAGCTATTTGTAAGGCCTCCTTGGACAGCCATTTGCCGTTTTGCATTTCTTTTTCTTGGGGGTGTTCTTTATCACTGCCTTTTATACAATGTTGTGAACCTCCATTCATAGTTCTTCAGGCACTCTATCAGATCTAATCCCATGAATCTACTTGTCACTTCCATTGTATAATTGTAAGGGATTTGATTTAGGTCATACATGAATGGTCTAGTGGCCATTCATGTATGTAGTGGTTTTTCCTACTTTCTTCAATTTAAGTCTGAAATTGGCAATAAGGAGTTCATTATCTGAGCCAAAGTCAGCTCCTGGTCTTGTTTTTGCTGACTGCATAGATGTTCTCCATCTTTGGCTGCAAAGACTATATGGAATTCCAGTTGAGCTATTTCAAATCCTGAAAGATGGTGCTGCAAAAGTGCTGCACTCAATATGCCAGCAAATTTGGAGAACTCAGCAGTGGCCACAGGACTGGAAAAGATCAGTTTTCAATCCAATGCCAAAGAATGTTCAAACTACTGCAAATTGCACTCATCTCATATGCTAGAAAAGTAATGTTCAAAATTCTCCAAGCCAGGCTTCAATAGTATGGGAGCTGTGAAATTCCAGATTGTCAACCTGGATTTAGAAAAGGCAGAGGCACCAGAGATCAAATTGGCAACATCTACTGAATCATCGGAAAAGCAAAACAGTTCCAGAAAAACATCTATTTCTGCTTTATTTTCTATTCCAAACCTTTGACTGTGTGGATCACAACAAACTGTGGAAAATTCTGAAAGATATGGGAATACCAGACCACCTGACCTGCCTCTTGAGAAACCTATATGCAGGTCAGGAAGCAACAGTTAGAACTGGACATGGAACAACAGACTGGTTCCAAATAGGAAAAGGAGTATGTTAAGGCTGTACATTGTCACCCTGCTTATTTAACTTATATGCAGAGTACATCATGAGAAACGCTGGGCTGGAAGAATCACAAGCTGGAATCAAGATTGCCGGGAGAAATATCAATAACCTCAGATATGCAGATGACACCACCCCTATGGCAGAAAACAAAGAAGAACTAAAGAGCCTCTTGATTAAAGTGAAAGAGGAGAGTAAAAAAGTTGGCTTAAAATTCAA
>NW_011494889.1:10663502-10676323 GCF_000754665.1 Bison bison bison
ATAGCATATTAAAAAGCAGAGACATTACTTTGCCAACAAAGGTCCGTCTAGTCAAGGCTATGTTTTTTCTTTTTCAGTTTTATTTATTTATTTACTTTACAATATTGTATTGGTTTTGCCATACATTGACATGAATCCACCATGGGTGTACATGTGTTCCCCCTCCTGAACCCCACTCCCACCTCCCTCCCCATCCCATCCCTCTGGGTCATCCCAGTGCACCAGACCGAGCACCCTGTATCATGTATCGAACCTGGACTGGTGATTTGTTTCACATATGATAGTTTGCATGTTTCAATGCCATTCTTTCATATCATCCCACCCCCGGCCTGTCCCACAGAGTCCAAAAGACTGTTCTATACATCTGTGTCTCTTTTGCTGTCTTGCATACAGGGTTATCGTTACCATCTTTCTAAATTCTATATATATGTGTTAGTATACTGTATTGGTGTTTTTCTTTCTGGCTTTCTTCACTGTGTATAATAGGCTTCAGTTTCATCCACCTCATTAGAACTGATTCAAATGTATTCTTTCTAATGGCTGAGTAATCCATTGTGCATATGTATCACAGCTTCCTTATCCATTTGTCTTCCCCAGTAGTCACGTATGGATGTGAGAGTTGGACTATAAAGAAAGCTGAGCACCGAAAAATTGATAGTTTTGAACTGTGGTGTTGGAGAAGACTCTTGAGAATCCCTTGTTCTGCAAGGAGATCCAACCAGTCCATCCTAAAGGAAATCAGACCTGAATGTTCATTGGAAGGACTGATGCTGAAGCTGAAGCTCCAATACTTTGGCCACCTGATGCAAAGAGCTGACTCATTTGAAAAGACTTTGAAGCTGAGATACGTTGAAGGCGAGAGGAGAAGGGGACGACAGAGGATAACATGGTTGGATGGCATCACTGACTCAATGGACATGAGTTTGAGTAAACTCCGGAAGTTGGTGATGGACAAGGAGGCCTGGTGTGCTGCAGTCCTTGGGGTTGCAAAGTGTCAGACATGACTGAGCGACTGAACTGAACTGAACTAAACTCAAGCATCTGTGGAGACTAGAGGTAGAATGCCTTGAATACCTTGCCAGCAAGTCTAGGCTTTATTCTGTAGGTCACAAAGAGAAATTTCTAACTGTGGGAATGGTTTGGCAACGTTATGCTTTAGGAGGAGTTGTCTGGAGTATGTTTTAAGACAACCATTGGGGTAGGGTTGAAAGGGTGAGAGCAAGGGGTCTGACTATCCACTGGTATGGTTACAAAAGTTAAGTAAACAATAAGTCTCTTATTTAGGGGAGTTCTTCCCTAAATCAGTACATGGTGTAATGAATTTGGTGTTATTCCAAGGTTTCTGTAATAAAAGTTAATATAATCTTTTAGCTGATTTGCTTTTTATCCTTCACAACAACCTCTTGAGGTATATCTTATCCATCTGCACTTTCTAGATTGAGAGAAAAATGAGCCTCAGAAAAGCTGAAATTTTGTGTTAGGCCACACGGCAAGCCAGTAGCCGAGTCTGGGTTTAAACTGTTATCCAGAGTGACTCAAGAGTCTAACTTCTCTGGACATTCTGCGTCAGAGCTAAGTTTATAGACTGGTCTCATGTGTCCATGTGTGAACCTTCTATTTATGGATCACCCAGAGAAAATGTGTAATATCAGGCTGACTTCACTCTGCCACCCAGCACGTTCCTGGAGTTCCTCCCAGCTGGTGTCTCCTCCGGCAACAAAAGCTCACTTCAATATTAGCCCAAGTCAAACCTAATTAGAAAGGCAAATCCACTCCCTGCCTTCCCAGGCCCAAATCGTTGATCCATGCCAAGCAGTAACTTTCCTGTGTTTTCTGCCACTTTGGTTTTTTAGTTCCAGTTCTGATTACCCTGAGTGATGCTCTATCCAAAAACCGAACCAATTTTCCATTTTGTTTCAAGGTGAAAATCCTCCAGGGATTATCAAATAATAGTTATGTATCTTTGACCTTGCCCTGGAGCTACTGCATCAATTTTTGCATTGATTTGAAAAGCATTTAGTGACTGTAAAACTTGTGCCAAGCCACAGATGAAGGCATGGTCCCTATGCTCAAGGAGATACAATTTAGAAAGTGATACCTGTTTTGTACTTAAATAACTGAAAACTTAGTAATCCCTGATACCAACTCAGGCTACCTGATATCTACTTTATGTGTGTGTGTGTGTGTGTGTGTGTGTGTGTGTGTATACACATATACATGTATATGTGTGTATATATATATATTTGTATTTATATGGGTTTCCCAGTGGTCCAGTGGTAAAGAATCTGCCTGCAATGCAGAAGACCCAGGTTTGATCCCTGGACTTGAAAAATATATATTTATATATTTACCTGCTATCTACCGGTACCTCACTGGAAGGACTGATGCTGAAGCTGAAGTTCCAGTACTTTGGCCACCTGATGCAAAGAACTGACTCATTGGAAAAGACCCTGATGCTGGGAAAGATTGAGGCAGGAGGAGAAGGGGATGACAGAGGATGAGATGGTTGGATGGCATTACTGACTCGATGGATATGAGTTTGAACAAATTCTTGGAGTTAATACTGGATTGGATGAAGCACAAGCTGGAATCAAGATTGCTTGGAGAAATATCAGTAATCTCAGATATGCAGATGACACCACCCTTATGGCAGAAAACAAAGAAGAACTAAAGAGCCTCTTGATTAAAGTGAAAGAGGACAGTGAAAAAGTTGGCTTAAAATTCAACATTCAGAAAACTAAGATCATGGTACCTGGTCCCATCACTTCGTGGCAAATAGATGGGGAAACAATGGAAACAATGACAGACTTTATTTTGGGGGGCTCCAAAATCACTGCAGATGGTGACCACAGCCATGAGATTAAAAGACGCTTGCTCCTTGAAAGAAAAGCTCTGACTGAAAGTTCTATACAGCATATTAAAAAGCAGAGACATTATTTGCCAACAAAGGTCCATCTAGTCAAAGCTATGGTTTTTCCAGTAGTCATGTGTGGATGTGAGAGTTGGACTATAAAGAAAGCTGAGTGCCAAAGAATTGATGCTTTTGAACTGTGGTGTTGGAAAAGACTCTTGAGAGTCCCTTGGACTGCAAGGAGATCCAACCAGTCCATCCTAAAGGAACTCAGTTCTGAATATGCATTGAAAGGACTGATTCTAAAGCTGAAACTCCAATACTTTGGCCACCTGATGTGAAGAACTGAGTCATTTGAAAAGACTCTGATGCTGGGAGGGATTGGGGGCAGGAGGAGAAGGGGATGACAGAGGATGAGATGGCTGGATGGCATCACTGACTCGATGGACGTGAGTCTGAGTGAACTCCGGGAGTTGGTGATGGACAGGGAGGCCTGGCGTGCTGCAGTCCATGAGGTCGCAAAGAGTTGGACATGCCTGAGCAACTGCACTGAACTGAAATGAACTGAACACTTAATAAACCTAACTACACTTGCTGAGTAAAATACTATGCTGAGAGCTTTTTATGTATTATCTCAACTCTTGATAACAGTGTGAGATACATATTATTGTGATAAATTTTTCTGTGATAAAAGAAATTGCAGTTTTGTGAGGTTAAGAAAATTACTCTGTCACAAAGCTAGTGTAAGGTAGAACTAGGATTTACAGTCACACTGAGATGTTCTGAAACCGTTATCTTAGGCCTTCCTCTTTATATTTGACTCATCATCAAACATATGGAAAGATGGCAGCTGTGTATGGAAAACTGGTTAGGGCCAGTACACCAAGGCCAAATTTAATCCTCATTAACACACACACACACACACACACACAAACACATTCCCATTTTACTGGCTAAGAAACCGAGGTCCAGACAAGCTAAGTGATTTTTCTCCCAAGGTTCCAATGGTCATAAGTGGTGGGGCTTGAATTCAACCCCAAGTCTGTCTGGCTCCCTAGGAAAGTCATAGATCCCTTCTTCTCATAAGTCTCTCCATCCACCACCCACACAAGGCACAACGTACAGTTTCATCCCAAGCAAACCTGCAAAATGGGCTTTTGGGGCCAAGTATCCACAGCCTTGCCTTGGGTACCCTCCACTTCGTCCCTCCTCCCAGCCCCTGCCTCAGCTTTCCACAGCTCTTCCAGCCCATCAAAGGGGGTCAGTTCTCTGTTTCAACAGCCTCCTGGGCACTGCATACCCTCTTCCAACCCAAATAAGTATGTGGGTGTTTGGTGAGTGTTTTTTCTCACTGGGAGGCCCCGCACATCAGAAGTGTGGATTTTGGTTTCAAGTCTTTCCTACCTTTTGGCCAACTCTTCTCTCACCTACTGCACCGGGCAGTCCCGCCTCCCTTCAACTCTCGCACTTTGCCAAACCCTGACTCTGGCTGGGAAACAGAAGGCTGCATGCTGCCCTCCTTGGATGTCACCCTCTTTGGGTTCCATGAATAAGTCAGCAGGAATGCTTCAAGAAAGCAAAGCCATCATTTTTCCACCAAAGGGGAAAAATACACACAACACTTTGATGGCTATGCCCAAGTGAAAACACTCCAGGCCTCCTGCGTTGCTGGGCCTCGGGCTCAAAATGTGCACCAAATAGGACTTCAGAGGTGAACTCATCCTGCCTTTCAGTTCCCCCGTGTTTACCACAGGGACAACAGCGGAGAATGCCATGCCGACTCAGATGCAGGAGCGGTATTTGACCAACAATCATCACCCACATCAATGGGAATTAAACTCACATAAAAAAATGAATAAAAAAGGCCAGCAAGTGGCCCTAGTAAGGAGGAGAAAACTCTTCCCACCACAATATCCTTGTCGTTTAATTACAAATAAAGTCCATTAGGGGCTGTGTTTCCTTTCTGGGACTGAGGGCTAAGAGGTACAGGAAATGAGCTTGTGTGGCTGTCAGCACATCCGCTGAACCTTTGATTGATTCTTGAAGCACAGAGCTCTCCAAGATGGCACTGGGAGTCTTGAGCAGCCAAAGGGAAGAGATAGGAGTGTGTGTGTGTGGACACTGGCCCTCGTGTAGGAACCAGCATATTTGTAGACACCCTGTGCTGCCATCAGAGTGAAAGATGGGATAGACTAGAATCAGGGAAAACTTGACTGAGTATTTACAATCACTGAAGCATGTATGAAATACACATTGTCTTAAACTTTTAAAATGAGTTAAAAACTGTTGAGGAACAGAGGAGTATAATAGAAAGGATATTGACTTTAAAGATCGGGTAGAACTATTTGTGTTGTTGTACAGCAGAAACCAACACAACATTGTAAAGCAATTTTCCTCCAATTAAAAACTAAATCTAGAATAAATAAATAAAAATTAGTAGAACTGATTAAAGTATAGAATTCTGCAGTTGACTAAACAGTGATTTACAACTGAAGAAAGTGACTGTTAAAGCTGATTCAGAATAAAGGAAATTTTAAAATTACCTATGTTACTTAAGAATTTCTTGAGATAGTACAAACATTTTACACTCTTTTTTAAAGCACTGAATTATAGTGTTCTAACACTTGACTGGGGCTTCCCCAGGGGGCTTAGCGGTACAGAATCCATCTACAAATGCAGGAGACATGGGAGATGTGGGTTCCAACCCTGGGTCAGAAACATCTCCTGTAGGACAGCATGGCAACCCACTCTAGCATTCTTGCCAGGAAAATCCCCTGGACAGAGGAGTCTGGTGGGCTCCAGTCCATAGTGTCACAAAGAGTCCACAGTCACATAGTGACTGAGATGAGTGACCATGCACACACACAGACCCTTGAGTGACCCTTATCTGACAAATTTAAGGTGTCCTGGTCCAAGCAAAAGGGCCATTTCTTCCAAAGATAAAACTGAGGTATAGGAGAGCTTACTGTTTATCCAAGAACACACTAACAAGTGGCAAAAGGATCTGAACAGAGCTCTGCTCAACTTTTGCTCTTTGCCCACTGCCAGGTGATCGACCATGTGGAGTGCTGTTCCCGAATCACCTGGGCAGTATGGTCCGATAGTGCACATGAACTGAAAGCTCATTACTTAAATGAAAATGCTAAGCATAGTCTATGCTCATCATCCCCACCCGAGTGCTCAAAAAATTTACAACAAACCTTTGATCATCACTTAAGTAATTCACTGGAAGCAAAGAGAGTTGGCATCATGCTAGAGGTTAATCTCTTTATGTGGACTAAAGAATCACTAAACTCAGAAGGAGAAGAACTACAACACTTGACTCTATGAGCACCAGAAGGACAGCCTTGCACAGCTCCAGAATGGCATTCCTTTTGCATTCTGTGTCCTGGAACATAATTCTAGGGGGTAGCGTTTGTTTCCAGAGAAGGCAATGGCACCCTACTCCAATACTCTTGCCTGGAAAATCCCATGGATGGAGGAGCCTGGTGGGCTGCAGTCCATGGGGTCGCTAAGAGTCAGGCACGACTGAGCGACCTCACTTTCACTTTTAACTTTCATGCGTTGGAGAAGGAAATGGCAACCGACTCTAGTGTTCTTGCCTGGAGAATCCCAGGGACAGCAGATCCTGGTGGGCTGCTGTCTACGGCGTCACACAGAGTCGGGCACGACTGAAGCGACTTAGCAGCAGCAGCGGCGTTTGTTTAGACTACCACCGGACTGGTGTCCCATGTCATTGTGTAATGCAGAGATCTTAGTGACTCTGAGAAAACCTCTCTGAGTCTGAGTTTCCCTCCTGAGAGCGAGAATAGTTATGTCTACTTTGGGGGAATTATATTAGATAAAAGTGTAAACTCCCTTGCATAGTGTAGCTGTTTGTATATAGTGCCTGGCCATGGTTGTTTTAGGAATATAAGATTGGTTTGAATCAAATTAAAATAACTCATTCTCATTCTTTAATAATAAGAATAAGTTAGTTCATAAAATCATCTCACACCTGAGACAGATACTAGGTACTAGGGAAAAACACTTGGAAAGGATTGTGTGGGTGGGGCACGGGAGTGTGTAGCTTTGGAAGCCAAGGCACAGAATGAGAGCTGTGTCCTTTTGGACAGAAAGTGAGGGTGTAGCTGATGAAGGTGGTGGGAGGCATTAAACAGGTAGTCAGGGTGGGGCCAGAGACAGGTCTGAGTTCTTCTCAAAGTCTTCTCTAGACTTGAAAGAGAGTGAGCATCCATTGGTCTTGTTATGAAAAGTGAGGCCGTAATCCAACTGTGTCTCTCAAAGAGTTGGGATGAGTGCCCCAAACATATATTCCTGGGGACCTTGTTTACCTCCCCCAGTACACAAGCTGGTTGTTCCGTTTGGAGCTAAGAAGCCAGTTAAGGTGAGAGGGGGCATCCATGATTAAAATGGATCTTCACAAAAGCAATGACTCTTATCTGGGGCTGATCATTTGGGAGATGGCCCTTAGGGAAGACAATCCTGTTATAACTCAATTAGGCTGCAGAAGTAAATGCTAAAGAGGAATAAAAGCAGGCAAGATGCCTTTTGTGCCACAAGAGGAAGACAAGTGGGTTCTCCACCGATTCATAATCAAAGGCTCGCATTAACCGGCCAATTAACTTGGGAAGAAGCCCCAGGGGCCCAGGTGCAGTAACAGACACCCTTGAAGATGGCTCATGGAGATGCAGTCTAGCCTGCTCTGTCTCAAAGCATCCCTTCATCTTTTTCTAAACCCCCTGAAATGAGTCATATCATTTGCTTTGGGGACTGTATAAGAGAATTCACAGATTTCTCATTTGATCCACACAAATCTGCTGGAAACATCATTTTAACAATGTGAAAACTAGCAACAGAGTTTAGTAAATTGTCCTGATTTGGAAGGCTTTTTAAAGATTGATTTTAGGTGTGAATTTGGGTCTCTTCCCACTACAGCACACAGCCATCTGTCTGTAATTTCATTGCCTTCTTCAGCAGCCTTCCAAAGTAGAGTTTATTAGCATCATTTTCCGTTGGGGAAAACAAGGACCCAGAAAGATCCTCCAGGTCATGTTGCCTGGAGGTAAAACGCCTAGAATTTGAACCCAGGTTTTCTGACTCCAAATGTTATCCTCATTTTCTTACACCACAGCTGCTGTCATATAACATAAGACATCTTGGTGTATCCAGAGCAGAGAGTTCCCCAATACTGCCTCCATACACAGAAAGGAATATGCCATGTTGAGATATCCAGAAAAAAAGGAAACCACTGCTAAAAGTTGATTGCTAGACTCCAAAATTCTTTGGAATCCTTGGGAACCCTAGGTTAGCAGGACCGTTCCTGAAAATGAAGCAAAGTTGATGGCAGGAAGTGTGGAACTCTTAATGTACCTATTTCATTCTCATGAAAAGCAACATTTTCCATTTAGGTCAATAGCTTGTACAACTAGCTGTAGGTGGGGGAAGAAAGGGTGGGCCAGCCCCTTGGAGGGTGCCAGAATCCCAGTGATAAGCTCAGCACACAGGGACCACAAGCTATGCTCTTGGGGAGAGAGCAAGGCAGAGGAGGATGGTCAATAGCTGCAGAACCCCCAGATGTCACTCTGTACATCATGTCTCTTTCTGGGCAGAGGGTACAGTCTCCTCTGGGCTGTAGTCTCTCCCTCTTGGAGAAGCTGTTTTAATATTCTGTTTGTCCATATGCAACTTCTTTAAGGGACAGAGTGGTTTAAATTCTCTTGAGTAATGTGTGCTCACTAAAGAAGTGGAAGAAATTATAAAGAACCCCGATCTGGTGTCAGAGAAACCTGAGTTCAAGTCCCATCTCTTTCTCTTTCTAAAATTGTGTGCGCATATAACCTAGGGCAAGCAAATTTACCTTTCCTAGCCAGTTATATTTCTATGAAATTGATCTATTATTTCAGAACCTGTAGGGCATTATGAGTTTCTTTTGAAATAATATTTAGAAGATCAGCTGCATAATAGTGGCTTGAAACATTCTTGTTTGTAATTAATGTGTGACAACTCTACAAAGTCAATATTGCTCTGCCTACTTTCCCTCGATAAGGAAATCGAGTCCCCCAGATTATGCAACCATGTAAGCAACTAACTCAAAGTGAGAGTCCTGGTAAGTTCTAAACTCAGAATTAAAATTGATTCAATACCATATCAATATGTCATTCACTTTGATGCAGGACCTCCAGGAAGCATCACCTAAGGGCCCGTATGTCTGTGTTTATGGAGATTGTGTTGCTGGTAAGACCAGCAGGCAAAAGGCAAAAAGAGAGAAAAAGCCTGAAAGAGAGAGGGCTTAAAACACACACACTAAGAGTTGTCTATAGTCTCAGCATTGGCCAGATACAGGGCTTGTAAAGAATAACATTATTAATGTTTACCAGAATAATGTAAGACCAGATCTCAATAGGAAAGAGACACAGGCCTGGTGCTTGGTGATGGAGAGAGGAGGGAGAGAAGGACCAGTATTCACTGAGCATGTGCTCATGTAAGGCTCTTTGCTAGGCACTTATGGTGCATTATCATATTTAAGTGTGGGATAATTCCATAAGGGTAATAAAACTATTAATTGCTCCCTCCATTATTCATATTGTCTCAATATTCTTAGAAACAACCCCCTTGGATTTCGGATTGCCACCAAATTTCTCAGCCTCCCTCTAGCTTCCTATTACCAAATGACCAAGATCTAGCGTATTATGAACATAAGTTATACATACAACATCTACATTATGCTCTTAAGAGGAAGTTGCTTGCCTTCCACTTTTGCTCCTTTCTCCATCCTAGGAATTAAAATGCAAGTATGGTGTTAATGCACCAGCTTGTACTATGAGAACAAAGAATACACTCTGGGGCACGAGGCTGATTTTGTCTCCCCAGGAGACCTAGACAGTGTCTAGAGATATCTTGGACTTCTTTGGTGGCTCAGATAGTAAAGAATGTGCCTCCAATATGGGAGACACGAGTTCAATCCCTGGGTCAGGAAGATCCCCTGGAATAGGAAATGGCAACCTACTCTAATATGCTTGCCTGGAGAATTCCGTGAACAGAGGAGCCTTGTGGGCTACAGTCCACGGGTTGCAAAGAGTCGGACATGACTGATGAACACTTTCACTTTTCAGAGATATTTTTGGTTGTTACAGCTGAGGAGAGGATACTACTGGCATAAGTAGTGACCAGGGATGCTGTTAAATATCCTGTAGCACGAGAACATCTTCCCACCCCCACCACCGCTTCCCCCAACACAATTTATCTTTTCTGTTTGCAAATAGCATCTTCCAATTCAGAGATGTTCTCTGCAGTCAGCTGACTGTCTGGCTCATCTTACTCTTCATATTGAGGAGCTCTTAAAATGCAGGATTAACATACTATTTCCAGCCTGACAGTGGTATGTGTCACTGCCTTTGGTGAGACGTCAGCCCACAGCTTCCTTTTCATCTTCTTCAACTTCCTGTGATTACAAGAAGTGGGATGATTAATGTTGACCAGGGTAGGTCCACCTACTTAGTGGCTGCGACTATTGGAGTTCTGGGGTAACACAAAAACCACAGTCATAGAACTCTTCCCTGGCCTCATGATGCCAGACTGCATCACACAGCATAGTGTGGGGTCCAGAAATGATTTTACATGAGTCAGTTCTTACAAGTGTTTTGTAGCTTCAGTTCCATACACAGCAACAACTTTCATAATCCTTCTCCCACACAGTCCCATTCCTTCTTTTACAACCTACCTCCCAGGAGTCAGTGGAATATTATCCATAGCACAGAAGGAGACAGCCTACAAATTAATCTCCTTCCAGTCAGGGGTTTCATCCAGTGATCTGATCTTCTTTGCTGGGACTTTCAGTATCGTACAATATGTGACATCTTCCATTAACAGAGAAGACCCCAGATGGATAATTCGCCCATGTTCTCAGTTCCAAAATATCTCTTAGGTCTGCACAGGCCCTTCCCAAACCATGACATTAATATTACATACATCCTCAGCATCCAAGTTAGAATATTTAATTCAATCACAGTAGAAATCAGCTACATGCTCTAAAACAAAATACACATGAACAGGCAGTATTTATATATCCTCACTTACTGAAACCAGTCCAAATTTAATGAATAGGTTGGCGTTTTATGAAGGTCAAAGCCATACTCTAAGGGAACTAAAGAAGGAAATGATGCAAGCAAGGTGCTGAGAATGCTTGCAGCAGTGTTAGGGCTTCACAGGTTTGTGCTTGGAGGAGGGCAGAAGGAGCAAAGGAAGAGAGGTCGTCTTGTCTTGCGGGGACCTACACTCCAACACAACAGAGTGAAAACACAGCCACAAGAATACCTAAGTTTAAATTAATCTTCTTAACAACCCTATGAATAGCTATTCTTGTGATTTTTGATGGTATAAGGGAGAAGATAAATATTGTCTGCTGGGTTGTTACAAGGTACCACTGGCACAATCCAGATTCAGCCACTGTGTTGCTGAGGTCCCTTGGAGAGTGGGAGTGACCTGTGTTCCACTCTGTGTCTGCTTCTCTTTGCTACTCTCCACTCAGGTCGCTCAGACCACCACCTGGACCTCTAGGAACCGCTGCCTCCTTATGTGATGCTCTGTATTCCTTTGTGGGCCCCGTTGGGAAGCAGACAGAGGTGGAGTCTATGTGGAGCAGGTCACCACTCTTCCTTCCCTGTCCTTAACTCTACACTCCACTAAGAAGCAAGGCTTTAGGGGGGCTATTAAGTTCCGACAAAAATTGGGGAAATATTTAGTAGCACATCTTTTTGCAATAGTTATCATTTGTAATAATATAAATGAATATTAAGCATGGTTCTTCCTGAAAGTTCTTCAGCACCGAGTCACTAGGAATTTCTCATTGGTTAACTTTCTCCATTGTTCTGATGCTTCCAATGTATTGTCTAGCATCCTTTTTACATTCTTGCTGCTGTACCACTCTGGGAACAGTACATGTGGAACCTGTAAAACCCGTAAGAGGCTGTTGTAGCTTACCATAGAAAGTTTTTGTCAGGATTACAGAGGCACAGAGTAGGCAAGTGCTGCCAAGAAATAGAGCTAATGGAGAAAGTGTGTTGGACCCAAAACTTGAAAACTATCTGAGAGAATCCTGATGCTGCATAAGGCATCCCTCTTTTTTCACAACTCATGTGAAAGAAATAAAGCGACTGAGTCAATAAAACAGGATAAAAAGTCTTGGGAGAAAGGACATCCTCAAGCCTCCCCAGATAGTCAGAATTCATGTGGGATGAAGAATCAGCCTGCCATCTCTCTTCTTCTCATGACACATTTTCTCTCATGAGGACATTTGTACTCTTTCTCAAGATCTCCCAGGACCTGTGATAAATAAAACTGATGGGCTTATCTTTCAGAAATCATTTAGCAAATGAGAAAAATTCAACCAATAATCTGAAAAACACCAAAATTTCCTGCTATTGTTAAAGAAAAATAGTATATTTAAGTTAGAGAAAGTCAATTTTTTAAATTAATTTATTTTTTATTGAAGGATAATTGCTTTACAGAATTTTGTTGTTTTCTGTCAAACCTCAGCATGAATTAGCCATAGGTATACATATATCCAACCTAGATAGCATATTCAAAAGCAGAGACATTACTTTGCCAACTAAGGTCCATCTAGTCAAGGCTTTGGTTTTTCCTGTGGTCATGTATGGATGTGAGAGTTGGACTGTGAAGAAGGCTGAGCACCGAAGAATTGATGCTTTTGAACTGTGGTGTTGGAGAAGACTCTTGAGAGTCCCTTGGACTGTAAGGAGATCCAACCAGTCCATCGTGAAGGAGATCAGCCCTGGGATTTCTTTGGAAGGAATGATGCTAAAGCTGAAACTCCAGTACTTTGGCCACCTCATGTGAAGAGTTGACTCATTGGAAACGACTCTGATGCTGGGAGGGATTGGGGGCAGGAGGAGAAGGGGATGACAGAGGATGAGATGGCTGGATGGCATCACTGACTCGATGGACGTGA
>NW_011494889.1:10676423-10677251 GCF_000754665.1 Bison bison bison
TGGACGTGAGTCTGAGTGAACTCTGGGAGTTGGTGATGGACAGGGAGGCCTGGCGTGCTGCGATTCATGGGATCGCAAAGAGTCGGACATGACTGAGCGACTGAATGGAACTGAACTGATACATATATCCCATCCCTTTTGACCCTCCCTCCCCTCTTCTTCCTGATCTCAACCCTCTACGTTGATACAGAGCTCCTGTTTGAGTTTCCTGAGCCATACAGCAAATTCCCATTGGCTATTTTACATAGGGTAGTATAAGCTTCCATGTTCCTCTTTTAATACATCTCACCCTCTCCTCCCCTTTCTCCAAGACACATGTATCCCATTGCTCATTGTAGCACTATTTACAATAGCTAGAACATGAAAGCAAGCTAGATGTACATTGACAGATGAATGGGTAAATAAGTTGTGGTACATATACACAATGGAACATTCAGTTCAGTTCAATCACTCAGTCGTGTCCAACTCTCTGCGACTCCATGAATCACAGCATGCAAAGCCTCCCTGTCCATCACCAACTCCCGGAGTTCACTCACATTCACGTCCATCGAGTCCGTGATGCCATCCAGCCATCTCATCTTCTGTCATCCCCTTCTCCTCCTGCCCCCCAATCCCTCCCAGCATCAGAGTCTTTTCCAATGAGTCAACTCTTTGCGTGAGGTGGCCAAAGTACTGGAGTTTCAGCTTTAGCATCATTCCTTCCAAAGAAATCCCAGGGCTGATCTCCTTCAGAATGGACTGGTTGGATCTCCTTTCAGTCCAAGGGACTCTCAAGAGTCTTCTCCAACACCACAGTTCAAAAGCATCAATTCTTCGGCACTCAGCCTT
>NW_011494889.1:10677351-10677917 GCF_000754665.1 Bison bison bison
CCCCATCTATGTCCCATGAAGTGATAGGACTGGATGCCATGGTCTTCGTTTTCTGAATGTTGAGCTTTAAGCCAACTTTTTCACTCTCCACTTTCACTTTCATCAAGGGGCTTTTAGTTCCTCTTCACTTTCTGCCATAAGGGTGGTGTTATTTGCATATCTGAGGTTATTGATATTTCTCCCAGCAATCTTGATTCCAGCTTGTGTTTCCTCCAGTTCAGCATTTCTCATGATGTACTCTGCATAGAAGTTAAATAAGCAGGGTGACAATATACAGCCTTGACGAACTCCTTTTCCTATTTGGAACCAGTCTGTTGTTCCATGTCCAGTTCTAACTGTTGCTTCCTGACCTGCATACTGATTTCTCAAGAGGCAGATCAGGTGGTCTGGTATTCCCATCTCTTTCAGAATTTTCCACAGTTTATTGTGATCCACACAGTCAAAGGCTTTGGCATAGTCGATAAAGCAGAAATAGATGTTTTTCTGGAACTCTCTTGCTTTTTCGATGATCCAGCAGATGTTGGCAATTTGATCTCTGGTTCCTCTGCCTTTTCTAAAACCAGCTT
>NW_011494889.1:10678075-10679868 GCF_000754665.1 Bison bison bison
AAGCAGAAATAGATGTTTTTCTGGAACTCTCTTGCTTTTTCGATGATCCAGCAGATGTTGGCAATTTGATCTCTGGTTCCTCTGCCTTTTCTAAAACCAGCTTGAATATCTGGAAGTTCACGGTTCACATATTGCTGAAGCCTGGCTTGGAGAATTTTGAGCATTACTTTACTAGCATGTGAGATGAGTGCAATTTGTGGTAGTTTGAGCATTCTTTGGCATTGCCTTTCTTTGGGATTGGAATGAAAACTGACTTTACCCGTCCTGTAGCCACTGCTGAGTTTTCCAAATTTGCTGGCATATTGAGTGCAACACTTTCACAGCATCATCTTTCAGGATTTGAAATAGCTCAACTGGAATTCCATCACCTCCACTAGCTTTGTTCATAGTGATCCTTTCTAAGGCCCACTTGATTTCACATTCCAGGATGTTTACTCAGCCATAAAAAGGAATGCATTTGAGTCAGGTTTAATGAGGTGGATGAACCTAGAACCTATTATACAGAGTGAAGTAAGTCAGAAAGAGAAAGATAAATATCATATTCTAATACATATATATGGAATCTAGAAAAATGGTAATGAAGAATTTATTTACAGGGCAGCAATGGAGAAAGTCGAATTTTAATGAATCAGCAATGGTGAGCTAAAATTTGAACTCAGGTCCTTTCTATTCACAATCTCATGCTCTTTTCCTTCAATATTTCTGTTCCTGTATATACCATAAAACACTTTGTACCTACCCTGTATCTGAGACATTTTCTTGTTATTGGCCCAGAAATAATACTGTAGGAGAAAGGTTTCCTAAGCAATAGCTATTAGGAATTGGAAAAAAAAAAAACACTTGGGCAGTTTAGGGCATATTCAAACCTTTGGAAATTATTTTAAAGATTCTTATGATTTTGTGTCGGTTTGCTGTGGCAAAATGGAACTTTTTGTTCTGAGACTAAAGATGTGTGTGTGTGTGTGTACACATGCAAGTGTGCATATGTGTACATGCACCTTTAGAATATCTCAGGCATCAAAGCATTGTTATGTGTTAGACAGATTAACTGGAAGCACACAGCATCAATTTCTCTCTAAGTAGCAGGTGTAGGAAGCGGAGTCAGAATTCTGGCATCCCAAACAGCAGCTCTGTCCCTAGCCTTCTAGTTTTCTGGGAAACCTTTTTTGCACAAGCATTTATAAATCATTTTTTTACTGTTGAATCATTAGGATAAGTATTTGTTGATAGACCCATGGTGAGTAATTAATAGTGTTAGTATAGTGGTTTGTTGATTCAATTGCTATCCACATTATGAAGCTGTTACATCTGGCTGATAAAATGTTAAATTGTGCCTTTCCAAGGCTAATTGTTTATTTTTAGCAACTCCTTGAAAATGATAATGACTAACATTTATTGAGACTGTCTTATGTGCTAGGCACTGTGTTAACCACTTTATATAAATTATCCCATAAGAACTTTATGAGTTAGCTATTGCTTGTCCCACTTTAACGATGAGAAGATGGAAGCGTAGGTGTATACCTAGTGGGTGAGGGAGTTTGGAGACCTCCTGCTTAACCATTATCTTGAAGGGTTGAGAATTTTAAGGAGGGTTACTGTAGCTCCAGTGGTCATGTATGGATGTGAGAGTTGGATTGTGAAGAAAGCTGAGCACTGAAGAATTGATGCTTTTGAACTGTGGTGTTTGAGAAGACTCTTGAGAGTCCCTTGGACTGCAAGGAGATCCAACCAGTCCATTCTGAAGGAGATCAGCCCTGGGATTTCTTTGGAAGGAATGATGCTAAAGCTGAAAC
>NW_011494889.1:10679968-10705000 GCF_000754665.1 Bison bison bison
CATTGGAAAAGACTCTGATGCTGGGAGGGACTGGGGGAAGGAGGAGAAGGGGAAGACAGAGGATGAGATGGCTGGATGGCATCACTGACTCGATGGACGTGAGTCTGAGTGAACTCTGGGAGTTGGTGATGGACAGGGAGGCCTGGCGTGCTGCGATTCATGGGGTCGCAAAGAGTTGGACACGATTGAGTGACTGAACTGAACTGAACTGTAGCTCAGGTTACTTAGGTAAAAAAGAAAGAAGAGAGAATCAATAGAAATCTAAAGATACATTCCCAATATTTTCTGAGTGGTAGTAGAAGTACTTTTTTAAAATAGACTTCAATAATTGCATATTTCTTTCCTTACAGATTCTTCATTTCAGATGACTCTGTATTAGTGTTCATGGAAATTGCATTATTCTTGCTGTATTAATGAATGTTTTGATTTAGTGGAAATGTTTTAGAAAACTATCACTAGAGATTATCCAAGTGAGTTCCTGGTGAAAAATATAAATATCATGAATCTCCTGAGGAACATTCCAATTTTTCTCAACCCTACATATCTTTCTCTGGGTTCCAAACATGTGCATCTAACTTTCTACTTTCCATTTCCATTTGGATGCCTAATTGACATATACATCTTAGTTTGTCACAAATAAAGCATCTATTTCCCTCTCCTTTTCTTCCCCAAACATTAAATGCCATCACTTAGGTGCTCAATCCATAAACTTACACCTAACCTTAATTCTTGTCTCTTCTTCATGTTTCCACATCCAATCAGCCTATCAAATAGACCTTAACCTTAGAATTATTTTAAAAATATCCATTTTTCTCCATGTCATTGTCTCAGAAACTATGTAATAGTCACCTCTTGATCTCCCTGTATCCCCTCTGGCCCTCACCCATGCCATTTACCCCAGGACAGTCAAGGGGATCTTCTAAAAGTGCAAATGAAAGTTTCTGGTCCAAGATAAAAGATTGAACATGTAAGTTTCCCCCTTGACCTTTCTAAGGCTACTTTGCAATGGAAAAGCATAAAAAATTCATTTGCCACCATAAAGCAAAGAGAAAGGGGGTAAAGTCATCAGTAACATAATGTTTCAACACATATCTGTAGACCTAAAGTAGTTGGGAGAATATTGGTTGGTGTAGCAAATGGGAAGAGAAAGCTGAGAACTGCAGAACCCCACACAGACTCCTGACTCAGAGACACCTGGTGTGATGGGTTATTGGCATAAAGACAATTATGAACATCTGAAACTATCAACCAAGCATGCAGATGAAATAAAAGCAAGGCTTAGAACATTACTGCCAATGTATCCCCCCCTCACCCCACTTCTCCAGGAAGCTCCTTGAAGATTTAAATAAAGATAGAGGGGGAAAAAAATGAGAACCATAGGATACTGAATCTGACCCAGCAGAGTAATGAAGGGAAGGTTCAAGATGACAGCTGTTCATCGAGCCTAGAGAACAATCATGTCAGTGTTCAGCAGGAGGAGCAGAGGCGGTGGAACTGGAATGAAGGGAGACTTGGAAGATTTGCTGGAATCCCTGAGGTGGAGGTTAAAGTATTTGTGGGACATGATAAAGGCACACAGTACAAAGCAGAAAAATTGGAAACAAGGTAAAAAGTAAATGGCTATGAAAGGAAATGTTATTTTAGCATATTATTTGATTCTTCAATTGATATTATATGGTCACAGCAACGAGACATTTAAATTCTAAAATCTGCCTATAGACAAGGCATGGAAGGCTTATTATACTTGCAGATCAAAATGTAAATATGATCAATCTGACATTTTAAGTGTAAATTTGAAGGCAGAACCCAGCATGTGGAGGCAGGGTATAAGAGAATATAGAGGAGAGTAGAAGGAAAGGGGTGTAATATCCTAATCTTACCAAGTGAGGGGTCTAGAGAAAATATCGACATGTGATAGAATAAAAAGAAAATATTGAAGCTTAAAGGTTAATTATTAGGAGGATTTAAAAGAATGGTTAACTATTTTTGAGATTGGGATGGCATTTTCCATAGTATAAATTGAGTCCTAATTTATCATTTGTAGGTGTGTGCTCAATCAAGTCTGACTCTGTGGCCCCATGGACTGTACTCAGCCAGGCTCCTCTGTTCATGGAATTTTCCAGGTAAGAGTACTGGAGTGGATTGCCACTTGCTACTCCAGTGAATCTTCCAGACTCATGGACTGAATCTGCGTCTCTTGCATCTCCTGCTTTGGCAGGTAGATTCTTTACCACTAGCACCAACCTGGGAAGCCCTAAATGATTGTCAGATTATTGTTAAATAATAAACTGGTGAAAATGTGTCCTGCAAGCCAAATAGACCTCCAGTATACATCAAGATGCATACAAAAGACCTGTGCTTAGCTACTGCCAAGCAAATTAGAAAAAGGGGATTATAAATCAGTTCAAGATGACCTGAAATGAAAGAGGGAATTTAAAACTAGATATAGATCATAGACCAGGGCCTACAGGCATAAGACAACTGCTGAGTGGAAGGTAAATATGTCCTGAGGCCCCTCACCTGGGACTAATATCAGGAATGCTGGGTTTTTGGAGGAAACTGGCAGTGCTTCCAAACCACATAGCAGAATTAACCCAAACTGACTTTAGACAGGTCTGGTACACAACATGGAAATGATTGAGATGAGAAAGAGGGAGAGATGAGGTCCACAGGATCCTAAAAATGCAAGAGCTTCACATGGGCAGGCATCTGGATGAGGATTTTACGAGAGAATCAGAGGTATCTGCTAAGACCACAGGAACTGAGGGGAGGCTGAGTGAACAGGGCTGTGCCATTGGCTAATAATGAATGGATCACAGGATCATCAGCAGAGGATGCTCATAGAATGCGCAATGATGGGGCTAGGCCACCGCACTCCAAAGGAGCAGCAGATGGGTGGGTATACTTATACAAATGCGCAGGTGAGTTATAAGGGAAGAAAAGGGATAGCCGTATCATATTCCCATCCAACTGCAATGTGAGATAATTTATCACTGTCCTCCATTATGGATGGAGGTTTGCAACATTGTACAGGAGGTGGTGACCAAAATCATTCCAAAGAAAAATAAATGCAAGAAGGTAAAATGGTTGTCTGAGGAGGCCTCACAAATGGTTGAGAAAAGAAGAGATGCAAAAGGCAAAAGAGAAAGGGAAAGATATACCAATTGAATGTAGAGTTCCAAAGAATAGCAAGGAGAGGTAAGAATGTCTTCTTAAGTGAACAATGCAAAGAAATAGAGGAAAATAATAGAATGGGAAAGACTAGACATCTCTTCAAGTTAGAGATACCAAGGGAACATTTCACACAAAGATGGGTATAATAAAGGACAGAAACAGTATGGACCCAACAGAAGCAGAAGAGGTTAAGAAGAAGTGGCAAGAATACACAGAACTATACGTAAAAGGTCTTAATGAAACAGATAACCACCTTGGTGGGATCACTCACCTAGAGCCAGACATCCTGGAGTGTGAAGTCAAGTGGGCTTTAGGAAGCATTACTATGCATAAAGCTAGTGGAGGTGATGGAATACCAGTTGAGTTATTTCAAATCCTAAAAGATGATGCTGTGAAAGTGCTGCACTCAATATGCTAACAAATTTGGAAAACTCAGCAGTGACCACAAGACTGGGAAAAAATCAGCTTTTATTCCAATACCAAAGAAGGGCAATACCAAAGAATGTTCAAACTACCACACAATTGCACTCTATTCACATGCTAGCAAGATAATGCTCAAAATTCTTCAAGCTAGGCTTCAACAATACATGAACTAAGAACTTCCAGATGTACAAGCTGGATTTAGAAAAAGCAGAGGAACCAAAGACCAAATTGCCAGCATCCTTTGGATAATAGGAAAAACAAGTGAATTCCAAATAAATATCTACTTCTGCTTCATTGACTACACTAAAGCTTTTGACTGTGTGCATCACAACAAACTGTGGAAAATTTTTAAAGAGAAGAGAATACCAGACCACCTTACCTGTCTCCTGAGAAACCTGCAGCAGGTCAAGAAGCAACAATTAGAACTGAACATGAAACAGTGGATTGGTTTAAAATTGAGAAAGGAGTACATCAAGGCTGCATATTGCCACCCTGCTTATTTAATTTATATGAGGAGTACATCATGCAAAATGCAAGGCTTGATAAATCACAAGCTGGAATCAAGATTGCTGGGAGAAATATCAGTAACCTCAGATGTGCAGATGACACCACTGTAATGGCAGAAAATGAAGAGGTAGTAAAGAGCCTCTTGAGGCAGTTTAAAGAGGAGAGTGAAAAAGCTGGCTTAAAACTCAACATTTAAAAAACTAAGATCATGTCATCCAGTCCCATCACTTCATGAAAAATAGATGGGGAAAAAGTGGGAATAGTGACAGACTTCAGTTTCTTGGGCTCCAAAATCACTGTGGCCAGTGACTGCAGCCATGAAATTAAAGGATACTTGTTCCTTGGAAGAAATGCTATGACAGACCTAGACAGTTTATTAAAAAGCAGAGACCTCACTTTGCCAACAGAGGTCCATATAGTCAAAGCTATGATTTTTCCAGGGTCATGTATGGATGTGAGAGTAGGGCCATAAAGAAGGTTGAACACTGAAGAATGATGCTTTTGGACTGTTGTGTTGGAGAAGACTCTTGAGAGTCCCTTGGACAGCAAGGAGATCAAACCAGTCAATACTAAACTAAATCAATCCTGAATATTCTTTGGAAGGACTGATGCTGAAGCTGAAGCTGCAATTTGGCCACCTGATTTTATTGGATTTTATTGGAAAAGACCCTAACGCTGGGAAAGACTGAAGGCAGGAGGAGAAGGGGATGACAGAGGATGAGATGGTTGAATGGCATCATCTACTCAATGGACATGAGTTTGAGCAAGCTCTGGAAGATGGTGAAGGACGGGAAATCCTGGTGTGCTGCGGCCCATGGGTGGCAAATCATCAGACAAGTCTGAGAGGCTGAACAACACCACCATTGTCATTATTATCATTGCTACCCAGGATGAATTACAAAGGGAAATTGAGTCCTTGAGAGAGAAGCCGACTTCTCTTATGGGCAACAGCTTTCAGAGAGGCTGAGGATACAGGATTAATTTTAGCTAAGGACCGGAGATTACAAAATGCACTGTGAGCAAGTCCAGGCTTATATCTCAATCAAACAATGGGGAAAATGGAAGTTTTGCTCAGTCTTCCAATGTCTCCTAGAAGGTGGCAGAAGGAGGAAGGTGTTCGGGGGAGATGGAAAGAAGACCTAGGCCTCATGGTTGTTTGCTGGCACACTGCTTGTACTCTGTTTCTGAGGGTAGGAGAGGAATTCTGACCTCACTGGAAAGAGTCAGGTGTAGTCTGGGTTATCTGAGATGGTTAGTGGTGATATAGGTCCAAGCCAGCCTGTAATGGTATTTCTAAAATTTTGCTAGCTCGTGCTTCACATTAAAAAAACAAAACAAAACAAAACAAACTATTCCTGATCTCACAATCTGGTTAAGTTTCTATCCCATGAGATCATACTTAGCCTCAGTGAAGACCTTGACCATGGAAGGCTGTAGCCTCCCAATGTGAAAACAATCATCTCTGTAGACACAAAACTGTTCTTCTTTAATGAAAGAAAAGAAGATAGCCATGCAGATTTTCCACAAAAGATAGAAGAGACAGGAGGCCTGTAATTACTCTTCCCTGAAGGTGGAATATTTTGATCGCTAAATTATGCTGTCTGGGATATTTTTAACTTTCTCAGTTAAAATACTTTCTTAGTTGACTCTGCTATTCTGGAAGGACATAGAGGTGAGGTCACAAATAAAAAAGACAGACAAGTCTTCTCTGGGATTCATCAGGCATCATCAAGGAGTCAACTTGAGTGCTAGGCGAATATCCTGTTGCTAAGTAGGACTTGGCCCCTTCAGAATTAAGAAAGGGATATTATGCAGAGTTGATGATCCAGGAGTGTGGCTGGGGCTAGGGCCATATTTGTTCATATGACTCAGTATACCAAACATGTCTTAGGCAGACTCATTCAAAAGAAGGGGAAAAAAATACACACATACATACACACACCCCCCTGCCACACACACACACCTCCACTATACACACACATATACTGCTCTCAAGAGGCCACCCACAGTCAGTGATGAATTTCCAGGACCCAAACTAACTGCCTTGGAATTCAATTAAAATGCTCTGTCTTGCTAAAAACTTGGTATGTGTGAACTGGGTGTCACTCTGCTTCTCAGAGTTGTTGAGAGACGAGGGTGTCCCCATGGGCCAAGGATGCTCAGCCAAGTCTGAAAAGGTCCAGGCTGGACAGTGAAAGAAAAGCTGTCTTATTTGAAAGTGTTTGCTTCTTAATCAGACTGGGATGTTCTCTAGAACATTGGAAATATCCAAGATCTTTTGAGGTACTGGGGAATTGAAAAGTACAAAGAACATGAAAGAGATAGAAAAGAGACAGAAAAAAAAATGTCCTGAGATTATTCACAAAATAATAATAGACAAGAATTATGATTTCAAATATTTCAAAGGCTTATGATAGTGGGATGCTGAATTATACAGCTGAGGTTCAAGTCATGGCAGAATGTTCTGGACCCAGAAGACTGAGATAAAGAGATATCTTTAGCACTGGGCAAAGATCAAGAGTCAGAACATAGAAGAACATCCAGGATTCTGTTACTTCGGGCTCATAGGAATGTGAAACCAAAAATGGAATCCAAATGATGAAGTCAGTACAAACTGCAAAGGATAGTCTAGAAATTAAGATAAGTCCTAATTTCTCAAGGACAATCCCATTTTATACCTATAATTTCAGCTCAGTTTTGCATTTCCTTTGAAATTTTCATTTTCAACTGTTATTATTAATGTTTACATTAAAATAACTTGGGATAGATTTCAAGAACTATGTTTTATACTTCTAGCTTCTGTTAGGTTCTCATTTATTAATGTGTGAGATACATGGGCACCAAACATAGTTCTCAGTTTAATTCATCATTATGTTTGAAAAGAAACCCATAATAACCCATCTTTCTTTTCCCAATTTATTTATGTTTCCCCAAAGAAGATCCTGAGAAAATGATTCACATGCAAGTAGCTCCTTTGGAGGTGAAGAAAAACACAAGCACAGGAGAAGGGGACATGAAACAAGAATGGGAAAGCAGCAAATAAAGGGACAGAATCAAGCCAGCTACTTCTGAAGGCAACTGAAGCTTAATTGAGCCAAAAAACGCTTGGAGCCAATGTAAAAGAATTGTATAAAGTGACTTTCCCACTTACTGTTTGAGACAGTTGTGTTGTTTATACTCTGACTAGGATCAGTCATTGGTTGAGGACTTCTTCCAAGGGACAGTAATTCCCTAGCACTTATGAGTTACACTAGAGACAGCAAACCAAGCTTTGGTAATTTAAATTAAAAAAAGAAAGAAAGAAACTTTAAGAAAAGGAATACAGGTAACTACTACCATACACCAAAGTGATAAAGGCAAAGAATTATGGATTAGACACTGGCAGCATTCCATGTAAACCTACTTAATGATAATATTCATCATGTTTATCTAAATACCACCTGTTCTAGATTACTCTTATCTTGAACCAGAACTTCTGCTAAGCTAGTCTAGATTGTTTGATTAGTAGGGTAACCAGATCTTCACCCTGAGATGACTAAACTCCTGGTTGTACCTTTGTCAGACCAGGGCTGTTGCACTGTACAAAAATGGTTCCCACTGGAGATCAAAGCACCAGTGTATGTGCTAGCTCATGCCCCAATCACTAATGCTAAAGAAGCGGAAGTTGAATGGCTCTATGAAGACCCATAAGACCTTCTAGAACTAACACCAAAAAAAAAAAAAAAAAAGTTTTTTTCATCATAAGGGTCTGGAATGCAAAAGTAGGAAGTCAAGAGATACCCCCTTAGAGTACAAAATGAACCAGGGAAAAGGCTAAGAGAGTTTTGCCAAGAGAATGCACTGCACCCTATAGCAAACACCCTTCTCCAACAACACAAGAGAGGACTCTACACATGGATATCACCAGATGGTCAATACCGAAATCAGATCAACTATATTCTTTGCAGCCAAAGATGGAAAAGCTCTATACAGTCAGCAAAAACAAGACTGAGAGCTAACTGTGGCTCAGAGCATGAACTCCATATTGCAAAATTCAGACTTAAGTTGGAGAAAGTAAGGGAAACCCTTTTATACTGTTCATGGGGGTTCTCAAGAATGCTGAAGTAGTTTGCCATTGCCTTCTCCAATGGACCACATTTTGTCAGAACTCTTCACCATGACCCGTCTGTCTTTGGTAGCCTTGCAAGGCATGGCTCATAGTTTCATTGAATTAGGCAAGGCTGTGGTCCATGTGATCAGTCTGGTTGAAACTGAAGTGAAAGTGAAAGTCATCCAGTCATGTCCGACTCTGCAACCCCACAGATTATACAGTCCATGGAATTCTGTAGGCCAGAATACTGGCCTTCTCCAGGGGATCTTCCCAACCCAGGGGTCGAACCCAGGTCTCCTGCATTGCAGGTGCATTCTTTACCAACTGAGCTGTCAGGGAAGCCCTTCAGTTTGGTTAGTTTTCTGTGATTGTGGTTTTCATTCTGTCTGCCCTCTGATGGATGAATATAAGAGGCTAGTGCAAGCTTCCTGATGGGAGGGACTGGCTTTGAGGGAAACTGGGTCTTCCTCTGGTGGGTGGGGCCATGTTTAGTAAATCTTTAATCCAAGTTTCTGCTGATGGTTGGGGCTGTGTTCCCCTCCCTCCCGCCCTGTAGCCCTCAAGCGAAATTATGGTAGGGGAAATGGCAGTAATGGCAACCTCCTTCAAAAGGACTTGTGCCGGCATGCCAGGCCTCCCAGGACTGTTGCAGTCAGTGCCCCTGACCACTCGGCAGGCCACTGTCGACCCATCCACTAGAGACTCCTGGACACTCACAGGCACGTCTGGCTCAGTCTCTGGTGGAGTAACTACTCCTTTCTCCTGGTCCTGGTGTGCCCAAGGTTTTGTTTGTGCCCTCCAAGAGTCTGTTTCCCCAGTCCTGAGGAAGGTCTGTAATCAAATCCTGCTGACCTTCAAAGTCAGATTCCTTAGGGATACTCAGTCCTTTTGCCTGATCCCCAAGTTGAGAAGTCTGTTGTGGGCCTTAGAACTTCTGCAACAGTGTGAGACCTTCTTTGGTGTGATTGTTCTCCTGTTTGTGAGTCACCTGCCCAGTGGCTCTGTAGTGGAGCTCATGGCAACCTCCTTCAAGAGGACGTATGTGACACTGCGCCTACCCAGACTGCTGTTGCCAGAGCCTCTGTCTCCACGGCAGGCTGCTGCTGACTCGTGCCTCCACAGGAGACCCTCAAACACTCAAGCCAGACCCAGGTCTGGCTCAATCTCATGTGGGGGTCACCTGAGACCCTTTCACATGTGAAAGGTCCCTTGGTTCTGTTACACACAAGGTTTTGTTTGTGTCCTCTGAGCATTTCTGGTGTGTATGAGGTTTGATTTTAAACGTGATTGCACCCATCCTACCATCTTGTGGCTTCTCCTTTGTCCTTGGTCACAGGTTTTTTTTTTTTTTTTTGTGGGTTCCAAAATTCTCTTCTCTATGGTTGTTCAGCAGCTAGTTCCAGCTTTACAATCTGGAAGCTGTCAGTTCATGTACTGTTGAAGTCTAGCTTAAAGGATTCTGAGCATCATCTTGCTAGATGTGAAATGACAGCAATTGTGTGGTAGTTTGAGCTTTGTTTGGCATTGCCCTTCTTTGGGATTAGAATGAAAACTGACCTTTTCTGGTCCTGTGGCCATTGCTGAGTTTTCCAAATTTGGTGGTGTATTGAGTGCAGCACTTGAAGGGAAAACTACTAGGCCATTCAGGTATGAGCTAAATCGAATCCTTTATGATGATACACTGGAAATGACAAATACACTTAAGGGATTAGATCTGATAGACAGAGTGCTTGAAGCTCTATGGACAAAGTGGTGATCAAAACTATCCCCAGGAAAAAGAATTACAAAAAGGCAAAATGGTTTTCTGAGGAGGCCTTACAAATAGCTGAGAAAAGAAAAGAAGCAAAAGGCAAAGGAGAAAATGAAAGATATACCCATCTGAATGCAGAGTTCCAAAAAATAGCAGGAGAGATACAAAAGCCTTCTTAAGTGAACAAAGCAAAGACATAGAGGTAAACAATATAATGGGAAAGACTAGACATCTATTAAAGAAAATTAGAGATACCAAGTGAATATTTAATGCAAAGATGGGTACAATAATGGACAGAAATGATATGGACCCAACAGAAGCAGAAGAGGTTAAGAAGTGGCAAGAATACACAGAAGGATTATACAAAAAAGGTTTTAATGACCCAGATAACCACAATGGTGGGACCACTCACCTAGAGCCAGACATCCTGGAGTATGAAGTCAAGTAGGCCTCAGGAAACACTACTATGCACAAAGCTAGTGGAGGTGTTGGAATCCCATCTGAGCTATTACAAATCCTAAAAGATGATGGTGTTAAAGTGCTGCACTCAATACGCCAGCAAATTTGGAAAACCAGCAGTGGCTACACAGGACTGGAAAAGGTCAGTTTTCATTCCAATCCCAAAGAAAGGCAATGACAAAGAAAATCCAAACTACTACCCAATTGCACTCATTTCACAGGCTAAGAAGTTAAAGCTCAAAGTCCTGTAAGCTAGACTTCAACAGTGCATGAACTGAGAACTTGCAGATGCACAAGCTGGATTTAGAAAAGACAGAGGAACCAGAGATCAAATTGCCAAGATCTGCTGGATCATAGTAAAAGCAAGGGAATTCCAGGAAAACATCTACTTCTGCTTCATTGACTACTCTAAAACATTTGACTGTGTGGGTCACAACAAGCTGTGGATAATTCTTAAAGGGATGGGAATACCAGACCGCCTTACTGCCTCTTGAGAAACCTGTATGCAGGTTAAGAAGAAACAGTTAGAACTGACATAGAACAATGGGCTGGTTCCAAATTGGGAAAGGAATATGTCAAGGCTGTATATTGTCACCTTGCTTATTTAACTTACATGCAGAGTACATCATGCAAAATGTCAGGTTGGATGAAGCTCAAGTTGTAGTCAGGATTGCTGGGAGAAATATCAATAACCCCAGATATGCAGATGACACCACCCTTAAGGCAGAAAGTGAAGAGGAACTTGATGAAGAGCCTCTTGATGAAGGTGAAAGAGGAAAGTGAAAAAGCTGAAAACTCAACATTTAAAAAAAGAAGATCATGGCATCCAGTCCCACCACTTCATGGCAAATAAATGGGGGAAAAATGGAAACAGTGAAAAATTTCATTTTCTTGGGCTGCAAAATCACTGCAGATGGTGACTTCAGCCATAAAATTAAAAAGCACTTGCTCCTTGGAAGAAAAGACAAACCTAGAAAGCATATTAAAAAGCACTTTGCCAACAAAGATTCATGTATTCAAAGCTATGGTTCTTCCAGTAGTCATGTATGGATATGAAAGTTGGACCAGAAAGAAGAACTGATGCTTTTGAACTGTGGTACTGAGAGAAGACCCTTGAGAGTCCCTTGGACAGCAAGGAGATCAAACCAGTCAATCCTAAAGGAAATCAACACTGAATATTCATGCTGAAGCTGAAGCTCCCGTAGTTTGGCCACTTGATGCAAAGAGCCAATTCATTGGAAAAGACTCTTAATGTTGGGAAAGATTGAAGGCAGGAGGAGAAGGAGACGACCGAATATGAGATGATTGGATGGCATCACCAATTCAATGCACATGAGTTTGAGCATACTTCAGAAGTTAGTGAATAACGGGAAATACTGGCATGCTGCAGTCCATGGGGTCACAAAGAGTCAACACGACCGAGCAACTGAACAACAGCAACAAATATCCTAGTGAATCCCTTGACTTGCAGATGCTACTCTTCCTGGTTCCCTTATATAGCAGCAATCCAATATTCTCATGATAATCAGGGTCTTTTTTTCTGGCAATGTATAAATAGACAGTAACTCATCATTTGTTTGTTGAGCTATTGACTAAAGAGCCCAAAACAACCAAGTAAGAGTTGTGACTTGAGAATTAGTGAAACTCCTACCAAGTCTCCTTGTAAAAGCAGCTACTTCCTGGAAATTAATAGCTTTAGACTAACAAGCTAAACTTGTGGGATCAGATTTCACAAACTACCCAAGTGAACCTAGGAGGATGGTGAGAGGGCCCTTTGATTTTCAGACTCATACCTATAGGATGCTAAGCAGCATAAAATAGTCATTATTTCAGTGTATATTCCAAATCTTGAAAGATAGTACCCCTAATTCTGGTACATTTAGGAGAAAATTCCAATATTCTCTCAGTCCAACAGTTTCCAAAGCATATAGTTACTGATAGCCTCAATGGATTTCATACCCCTGTAGGTCTCTTGACCAAAGGCGAAGTCAAAATTTGATGTGAGATAGAAAAAGCTGGCTTAAAACTCAACATTCAAAAACTAAGATCATGGCATTCCATTCCATTACTTCATGGAAAATAGATGTAAACCAATGGAAACAGTGACAGGCTTTATTTTCCTGAGTTCCAAAATCACTACAGATGGTGACTGCAGCCATGAAATTAAAAAATGCTCCTTGGAAGAAAAGCTCTGAGCAACCTAGACAGCATATTAAAAAGCAAAGACATTACCTTGCCAACAAAGATCTGTCTAGTTAAAGCTATGATTTTTCCAGTGGCAATGTACGGAAGTGATAGCTGGCCCATGAAAAAAGCCGAGCACCAAAAAACTGATGCTTTTGAACTGTGGTGTTGGAGAAGACTCTTGAGAGTCCCTTAGACTGCAAGGAGATCAAACTTGTCAATCCTAAAGAAAATCAACCCTGAATATTCATTGGAAAGACTGACGCTGAAGTTGAAGCTCCAATACTTTGACCACCTGATGTGAAGAGCCAGCTCCTTAGAAAAGACCCTGATGCTCGGAAAGATTGAAGGCAGAAGGAGAAGGGGATCACAGAGGATGAGATGGTTGGATGGCATCACTGACTCAGTGTATATGAGTTTGAGCAGGCTCCAAAAGTTGGTGAAGGACAGGGAAGCCTGGTGTGTTGCAGTCCATGGGGTCACAGAGTCAGACATAACTGAGTGACTGAACAACAAAGTCAAGTTAGAGCAGCTCTCAAAATTGTTTGCATGTGCCTACAAGTTGAGTGTTTCTTTACATTTTTAAAGGGTTAAAAAAACAAAAACAAACCAGAACATGTGATAGAGATAATAGGTGGCCCAAAAGTTTAAAATATTCACTCTCTGGCTCTTTACAGAAAAACCTTGCCAACCTATGATTGGATCACTAATTGTCAATTTTTTTAAGAAGGAAAATATTAATTTCTACTAAATGAAGTTTCATATGTGGTCCAATCCAAATGAAACAAATAGGGAGAACTGCTCTGGTTGGAGACCTGAGAGATTTTAGAATCCTGTTTCCTTAGCTTCCCTCTACCTTCTAATGCCTCAGTACCTCTTCAGTAGCTTGGGATCCACAGAATATGTTTGAAAACATTGAGTTTAGAAAGTCTCTCAACTCTTCCAGTGTTAATATTAGTATATTGTTTTTTTATATTGGCTTACACTAATAAAAAACACTCTGGCCTCCCAAGAGCTAAATTTTGTTCAGTAATATAGTCTGGTAATTATTAACATATCCTGAGGGCATGAACAACCACAGAGCTCTAGTGAAGTCACAGAACACTGAGCAAAGCAATTAGATCTTTGCTCTCCTCCCCCAGGATTTTCTGTGAGCTTCCTGAAAGTGTCAATTTCACCCCTAAAACCAGCCTTGCTGAAGCTTAAACTACCCCCAGATAGGATCACTAACCTTTTGTTAGAGATAGGGCTGACCTGACAAGAAGACCCAGCTTTGGGCTGGTCTTTTCATTTGGGGAAGCTTGCTTTTTTTAATATGAGAAATAAAGTTGTGCTCATGCTTTTCTGGAGAATTTCAAAACACAGAAATTAGGTCAAATGGGCATTTCTTCCTGCACTGTGCAACACTTCCTTCCTTGCCAAAACCAGAGACAAACATCAATTCCCCAGTTCAACGGGGTCCCACTTTTTCATTCTAAGGGGATAAGTTGTGCAACCTCTGAGAGTTATATAAAGTTTAGTTCAGCTGTCTTCCTGTCATATCCTTTGTAAAATGTGCCTCTGAGGTAATGGCCTATATCTCAAAGCCATAATCTGCCCAATGAGCCAAAACTTGTTCTTTCCTGGAACCCAGAAAGGAATGGGTGTGGAACTAATCCTCCTTTCCCATGCCTATTCCATATCCTGGAAATCCTAGTGTTCTCCCAAGATTTCCACAAATTCCCAAGGGAACTTAGATTTTTATGATTAACTATGGCTTTGACTTCCTGCCTCTCCCAATCTTATTCTCTACTCTGCCCCATGGTGGTTTCAAAAACAATAGAAGAATTAGCCAGAAATTAGTCCAGTCAAACATGGATATTTCTATTTCTCCTTTCAATTCTGTTGACTTGTTTATGCATTTGAAGCTCTACTCTTGGTTGCACACATATTTAGGATTTATACATACATATATGTATATATATATATTGCTTATTTGAACCCTTTATCATTATGTATTCTTTTTTTAATTCCTGATAGTATTCCTTGCTCTAATTTCTATTTTGTTTGATATTAGTATACTTACCCTCACTCTGTTTTGCTAGTGTCTATTCCAGCTCTTTATTTTCAATGTATTTATGTCTTTACATTTAAATTGGGTTTCCTTTAGACAGCATAAAATTGGTTCTTGTTTTTTCATCCATTCTGGCAATCTCTGTATTTTAACTTGTGTATTTTGACTATTCACATTTAATATGATACAGATAGATTAAATCTATCATCTTGTCTGCTCTTTTCTATTTAGTTATCTGGGTTTTTTTTCTTTCTGTTTTTCTATATTTATGGCTTCCCTTGAGTTAGTTGAGCATTTTTTTTCACGATTTGATTTTATCTTCTCTCATGGCTATTATTTATACATTTTTACTTAAATTTTTTGTTGTTCCTATGCTACAGTTTACAGTATGCAACTTTAATGAGTCTACCTTTAAGTGGAAACAGTGGCAGACCTTATTCTGGGGGCTCCAAAATTACTGCAGGTGGTGATTGCAGCCATGAAATTAAAAGACGCTTACTGCTTGGAAGGAAACTTACGACCAACCTAGACAGTATATTAAAAAGCAGAGACATTACTTTGTCAACAAAGTTCCGTCTAGTCAAGGCTATGGTTTTTCCAGTAGTCATGTATGGATGTGAAAGTCGGACTATAAAGAAAGCTGAGTGCCGAAGAATTAATGCTTTTGAACTGTGGTGTTGGAGAAGACTCTTGAGAGCCCCTTGGACTGCAAGGAGATCCAACCAGTCCATCTTAAGGGAAATCAGTCCTGAATATTCATTGGAAGGACTGATGTTGAAGCTGAAACTCCAATACTGTGGCCACCTGATGTGAAGAGCTGACTCATTTGAAAAGACCCTGATGCTGGGAAAGATTGAAGGCAAGAGAAAAAGGGGACAACAGAATATGAGATGGTTGGATGGCATCAACTCAATGGACATGGGTTTGGGTGGACTCCGGGAATTGGTGATGAATAGGGAGGCCTGGCGTGCTGCAGTCCATGGGGTTGCAAAGAGTTAGACACGACTGAGCAACTGAACTGAACTGAACCTTCAAATAATATGTCATTTCATATACAATTTAAGAAACATAGAGTATCTTATATTCCTTCCATTGATTTTTGCTCTATTAATGTCATAATTTACTTTTGCATTTGGTATATGGCTTCCCTAGTGGCTCAGCTGGTAGAGAGTCCACCTGCAGTGCGGGAGACCCGGGTTCGATCCCTGGGTTGGGAAGATCTTATGGAGAAGGGAAAGGCTACTCATTCCAGTACTCTGGCCTGGAGAATTCTATGGACTGTATCGTCCACGGGATCACAAAGTGCTGGACATGACTGAGCTATTTTCACTTTCACAACACATTACATCTATTTTTCCTTTAGACAAATTAATTTTGAAAGTCATTAAATATAAGAGTAAATCTATTTTAACTTATCTTTATTTATTCTATTTTCAGGGCTCTTCCTTTCTTTCTGTTGATCCAAGTTTCTGTCTTATAACATGTCTTCTGCCTGCAGGAAAACTTCTTTGAATATATTTTGTAGAACATTAGGTCACAGAGATGAGGCCTCCTCCTCTTCCAGCAATAGCCTGTTACCCATACTAGCTTTCTTTTCCCTCAGGTGTGGGAGTTTTTCCTTTCTAGTCCTTTCCCTAGGTCTGGTGAATATTCACTAGTGTCTAAAGGGTGTTTTTGCCCTTCTTCACACAGAGTAAAACATTTGCTCTACAGTGAAAAGGAGAGAATGATCTAGTAGACTTCTGTGACACTTCTTCATTGGCTGTTCTTCCCTTTCTTTACATTTATACCTTAAGGGACACTTTCACAGTATTCTTACTAGTCTTTTCTGAGAGCATGCAAAGGAGTTCATGGAGAAAAACACAAGAGATTTCAGAATCCCCCATTTCTGCAGCTTACCAGTGGCTTTACAATCTCCTTTTGGTAGCCAGTTGCACCTTTCTTGCTAAGCAAATGCTAATAAGATAGGAAGAAACTGGGGGAGAATGGCAGTCATTGAGGAAAACAGGATAGGACAAAAACTGGTTAGAACAACTAGGCCCAAGAAGAGAGAAAATTCAACTTTTAGCAGATCTTGAATCTCATTATATGCTCACAGTGATTCATTCAGTTCAGCTCAGTGCAATCGCTCAGTCGTGTCTGACTCTTTGTGACCCCATGAACTGCAACAAGCCAGGCCTCCGTGTCCATCACCAACTCCCGGAGTCCACCCAAACCCATGTCCATTGGGTCGGTGATGCCATCCAACCATCTCATCCTCTGTCTTCCCCTTCTCCTCCTGCCCTCTATCTTTCCCAGCATCACAGTCTTTTCAAATAAGTCAGCTCTTCACATCAGGTGGCCAAAGTATTGGAGTTTCAATTCAGCATCAGTCCCTCCAATGAACAACCAGGACTGATCTCATTTAGGATGGACTGGTTGGATCTCCTTGTAGTCCAAGGGACTCTCAAGAGTCTTCTGCAAAACCACAGTTTAAAAGCATTAATTCTTTGGTGCTCAGCTTTCTTTATAGTCTAACTCTCATCCATATCCATACATGTCCACTGGAAAAGCATAGCCTTGACTAGACGGGCCTTTGTTGACAAAGTAATGTCTCTGCTTTTTAACATGCTGTCTACGTTGGTCATAACTTTCCTTCCAAGGAGTAAGTGTCTTTTAATTTCATGGCTGCAATCACCATCTGCAGTGATTTTGCAGCCCAGAAAAATAAAGTCAGCCACTGTTTCCACTGTTTCCCCATCTATTTGCCATGAAGTGATGGGACCAGATGCCATGATCTTCGTTTTCTGAATGTTGAGCTTTAAGCCAACTTTTTCACTCTCCTCTTTCACTTTCATCAAGAGGCTTTTTAGTTCTTCTTTACTTTCTGCCGTAAGAGTGGTGTTATCTGCATATCTGAGGTTATTGATATTTCTCCCAGCAATCTTGATTCCAGCTTGTGCTTCCTCCAGCCCAGCGTTTCTCATGATGTATTCTGAGTATAAGTTAAATAGGCAGGGTGACAACATACAGCCTCGATGTACTCCTTTTCCTACTTGGAAGCAGTCTGTTGTTCCATGTCCAGTTCTAACTGTTGCTTCCTGACGTGCATACAGGTTTCTTAAGAGGCAGGTCAGGTGGTCTGGTATTCCCATCTCTTTCAGAATTTTCCACAGTTTCTTGTGATCCGCACAGTCAAAGGCTTTGGCATAGTCGGTAAAGCAGAAATAGATGTTTTTCTGGAACTCTTTTGCTTTTTCAATGATCCAGTGGATGTTGGCAATTTGATCTCTGGTTCCTCTGCCTTTTCTAAAACCAGCTTGAACATCTGGAAGTTCACGGTTCGTGTACTGTTGAAGCCTGGCTTGGAGAATTTTGAGCATTGCTTTACTAGTGTGTAAGATGAGCATTCTTTGGCATTGCCTTTCTTTGGGATTGGAATGAAAACTGACCTTTTCCAGTCCTGTGGCCACTGATGAGCTTTCCAAATTTGCTGGCATATTGAGTGCAGCACATTCACAGCATCATCTTTCAGGATTTGGAGTAGCTCAACTGGAATTCCATCACCTCCACTGACTTTGTTCGTAGTGATGCTTCCTAAGGCCCATTTGACTTCAGATTCCTGAATGTCTGGCTCTAAGTGAGTGATCACAACATCGTGACTATCTGGATTGTGAAGATCTTTTTTATACAGTTCTTCTCTGTATTCTTGCCACCTCTTCTTAATGTCTTCTCTTCTGTTAGGTCCATATAGTTTCTGTCCTTTATCGAGCCCATCTTCGCATGAAATATTCCCTTGGTATCTCTAGTTTTCTTGAAGAGATCTTTAGTTTTTCCCATTCTATTGTTTTCCTCTATTTCTTTGCATTGATCGCTGAGGAAGGCTTTCTTATCTCTCCTTGCTATTCTTTGGATCTCTGCATTCAAATGGATATATCTTTCCTTTTGTCCTTTGCTTTTTGCTTCCCTTTTTTCACAGCTATTTGAAAGGCCTCCTCAGACAGACATTTTGCTTTTTTGCATTTATTTTTATTGGGGATGGTCTTGATTCCTGTCTCCTGTACAATGTCACGAACCTCCATCCACAGTTCATCAGGCACTCTGTCTATCAGATCTAGTCCCTTAAATCTATTTCTCACTTCTTCTATATAGTCATAAGGGATTTGATTTAGGTCATACCTGAATGGTCTAGTGGTTTTCCCTACTTTCTTCAATTTCAGTCTGAATTTGGCAATAAGGAGTTCATGATCTGAGCCACAGTCAGCTCCTGGTATTTTTTTTTTTGCTGACTTTATAGAGCTTCTCCATTAGTGATTCATTAGAATATGCTAACGGAGAAGGCAATGGCACCCCACTCCAGTACTCTTGCCTGGAAAATCCCATGGACGGAGGAGCCTGGTGGGCTGCATTCCATGGGGTCGCTAAGAGTCGGACACGACTGAACGACTTCACTTTCACTTTTCACTTTTATGCATTGGAGAAGGAAATGGCAACCCACTCCAGTGTTCTTGCCTGGAGAATCCCAGGGACGGCGGAGCTTGGTGGGCTGCCGTCTCTGGGATCGCACAGAGTCGGACAGGACTGAAGCGACTTAGCAACAGCAGCAGAATATGCTAAATGACACAGTCACCAGGGCATTGACGGTTTTCCAAGTATGACCACAAAGGCCAAAAAATGGGCAGTGGCCCAATTCCTAGAAATCCCTGCCCCCTTCCCCAAAATAATTAAAGTATTCCTCCTACTCATTAGCTTATGAAATTACCCACCCCATAACTTGGGCTGCTTTCACTTTTGAAGATATTCTGCTTTCTGCCTATGGAATGTGCATCTCTTGAATAAGGTTGCTTTTGCTTTACTTTGGTTTTTTATTTATTTATTTTAATATAAATTTATTTATTTTAATTGGAGGCTAATTACTTTACAATATTGTATTGGTTTTGCCATACATCAACATGAATCTGCCATGGGTATACACGTGTTCCCCTCCTGAAACCCCCTCCCACCTCCCTCCCCATACCATCCCTCTGGGTCATCCCAGTGCACTAGTTCCGAGCATCCTGTATCATGCATCGAACCTGGACTGGCGATTCGTTTCACATATGATATTATACATGTTTCAATGCCATTCTCCCAAATCATCCCACCCTCGCCCTCTCCCACAGAGTCCATAAGACTGTTCTATAAATCTGTGTCTCTTTTGCTGTCTCTCATACAGGGTTATTGTTTCTGTCTTTCTAAACTCCATATATATGCATTAGTATCACTTCATGGGAAATAGATGGGGAAACAGTGGGAACAGTGGCTGACTTTATTTTTGGGGGCTCCAAAATCACTGCAGATGGTGACTGCAGCCATGAAATTAAAAGATGCTTACTGCTTGGAAGAAAACTTATGACCAACCTAGATACGATATTGAAAAGCAGAGACATTACTTTGCTAACAAAGGTCCGTCTAGTCAAGGCTATGGTTTTTCCTGTGGTCATGTATGGATGTGAGAGTTGGACTGTGAAGAAGGCTGAGCGCAGAAGAATTGATGCTTTTGAACTGTGGTGCTGGAGAAGACTCTCGAGAGTCCCTTGGACTGCAAGGAGATCCAACCAGTCCATTGTGAAGGAGATCAGCCCTGGGATTTCTTTGGAAGGAATGATGCTAAAGCTGAAACTCCAGCACTTTGGCCACCTCATGCAAAGAGTTGACTCATTGGAAAAGACCCTGATGCTGGGAGGGATTGGGAGCAAGAGGAGAAGGGGACGACAGAGGATGAGATGGCTGGATGTCATCACTGACTCGATGGACGTGAATCTGAGTGAACTCCGGGAGTTGGTGATGGACAGGGAGGCCTGGTGTGCTGCAATTCATGGGGTCACAAAGAGTCAGACATGACTGAGCAACTGAACGGAACTGAACTGATACTGTATTGGTGTTTTTCTTTCTGGCTTACTTCACTCTGTATAATAGGCTCCAGTTTCATCCACCTCATTAGAACTCATTCAAATGTATTCTTTTTAATGGCTGAGTAATACTCTATTGTGTATATGTACCACAGCTTTCTTATCCATTCGTCTGCTGATAGACATCTAGGTTGCTTCCAAGTCCTGGCTATTATAAACAGTGCTGCGATGAACATCAGGGTACACGGGTACACGTGTCTCTTTCAGTTCTGATTTCCTCGGTGTGTATGCCCAGCAGTGGGATTGCTGGGGTTACTTTGGTTCATTCCTGAATTTTTTTCCTGCATGAAGCCAAGCACCATCACTTGGTGGTCGATCCCAGGGGCTCCTGTGTGTCCCAGCATATGATATTTCCCTCTCTTGCTTCACTAGCATGCCTCTGTCATGGTTGTCATCCATCTCTCCTTATATTTTGGGACCAGTTGGTTGCCCTGAAAACTCAGTCCTCCTGTAGTGTCAAGAGAAGTCATGAAATTGTCCTTTTTTAAAATTAATTTATTTTTTATTTGAAGAAAAATTGTTTTTCAGAATTTTGTTTTTTTCTGTCAAACATCAACAAGAATGACCCATAGGTATACATATGTCCCCTCCCTCTTGAAATTCTCTCCCATTTCCCTCACCATTCCACCCCTCTAGTTTGTTACAGAGCCCTATTTGAGTTCCCTGAGTCTTACAGTAAATTCCCATTGGCTGTCTAGTTTACATATGGTAATATAAGTTTCCATGTTACTCTCTCCATACATCTCACTGTCTTATTCCTCTCCTCAACACCCATATCCATAAGACTGTTCTCTATGTCTGTTTGTTCTTCACTGCCCAATAAATAAATTTACCAGTTCTATCTTTCTAGATTCCATATATATATGTTAGTATATGATATTTATATTTCTCTTTCTGACTCACTTCACTCTGTGTAATAGGCTCCAGGTTCGTCCCCTTCAATAGAACTGATTCAAATGCATTCCTATTCATGGCTGAGTTCCATTGTATATATGTATGATGGCTTCTTTATCCTTTTATCTGTCGATGGACATCTAGGTTATTTCCATGTTCTAGCTTTTGTAAATAGCACTGCAATGAACATTGGGGTACATGTGTCATTTTCAATTTTGTTTTCCTCATGCTATATGCCTAGTAATGGGATTGCTAGGTCATATGGTGGTTTTATTCCTAGTTTTTTAAGAAATAGCCATACCATCCTCTATAGTAGATGTATCAATTTACATTCCCACCAGCAATGCAAGACGGTTCCTTTTACTCCACACCCTCTCCAGCATTTGTTTGTAGACTTTATGATGATGACAATTCTGACTGTTGTGAGGTAGTATCTCATTGTAGTTTTGATTTACATTTCTTTAATAATGAGTGATGTTGAACACCTCTTCATGTGCTTGTTAGCTATTTGTGTGTCTTCTCTGGAAAAATGTCTCTATTTAGGTCTTTTCCTTACCTTTTGATTGGGTTGTTTGTTTTTCTGATATTGAGTTGTATGATCTGCTTGTATATTTTGAAAATTAAGCCTTTGTTAGTTGTTTCCTTTGCTAATAATTTCTCCCATTCTGAGCATTGTCTTTTCACATTCTTTGTAGTTTCCTTTACTGTGCAAAAGCTTTTAGGTTTAATTAGGTCCCACTTTTAATTTTTGTTTTTATTTCCATTACTCTAGAAGGTGAGTCATAAAGGATCTTGCCTTGATATATGTCATCGAGTATTCTGCCTGTGTTTTCCTATAAGAGTTTTATACTTTCTGATCTTACATTTAGGTCTATAAGCTATTTTGAGTTTATTTTTGTGTATGGCATTAGGAAGAGATGTCTCTTGTGTTGTTGAAAGAGGGAGTTTGCTATGACCATCACTAGATGGTCAATACTGAAATCAGATTGATTAGATCAGTCAAAGATGGAAAAGCTCTATACGGTCAGCAAAAACAAGACTGGGAGCTGACTGTGGCTCAGATCATGAACCTCTTATTGCAAAATTCAGACGTAAATTGAAGAAAGTAGGGAAAGCCTCTAGACCCTTCAGGTATGACCTAAATCAAATCCCTTACAATTATACAGTGGAAGTGATAAATAGATTCAAGGGATTAGATCTGACAGAGTGCCTGAAGAACTACAGGCAGAGGTTCACGACATTGCACAGAAGGCACTGATCAAGACTATCTTCAAGAAAAAGAAATGCAAAAAGGCAAAAGGGTCTTCTGAGGAGGTCTTACAAATAGCTGAGAAAAGCAGAGAATCTAAAGGCAGAAGAGAAAAAGAAAGGTATAGGAGAGTGAAAAAGTTGGCTTAAAGCTCAACGTTCAGAAAACTAAGATCATGGCATCTGGTCCCATCACTTCATGGGAAATAGATGGGGAAACAGTAGAAACACTGTCAAACTTTATTTTGGGGGGCTCCAAAATCACTGCAGATGGTGACTGCAGCCACGAAATTAAAAGATGCTTACTCCTTGGAAGAAAACTTATGACCAACCTAGATAGCATATTCAAAAGCAAAGACATTACTTTGCCAACAAAGGTCTGTCTAGTCAAGGTTATGATTTTTCCAGTGGTCATGTATGGATATGAGAGTTGGACTGTGAAGAAGGCTTAGGGCTGAAAAATTGATGCTTTTGAACTGTGGTTTTGGAGAAGACTCTTGAGAGTCTCTTGGACTGCAAGGAAGGAGATCCAACCAGTCCATTCTAAAGGAGATCAGTCCTGGGTGTTCTTTGGATGGAATGATGCTAAAGCTGACACTCCAGTACTTTGGCCACCTCATGCAAAGAGTTGACTCATTGGAAAAGACCCTGAAGCTGGGAGGTATTGGGGGCAGGAGGAGAAGGGGACGACAGAGGATGAGATGGCTGGATGGCATCACCAACTAAATGGATGTGAGTTTGACTGAACTCTGGGAGTTGGTGATGGACAGGGAGGCCTGGCGTGCTGCAATTCATGGGGTTGCAAAGAGTTGGACACGACTGAGCAACTGAACTGAACAGAATGCAGCATTCCAAAGAATAGCAAGGAGAGATAAGAAAGCCTTCCTCAGTGATCATTGCCAAGAAATAGAGGAAAACAACAGGATGGTAAACACTAGAGATCTCTTAAAGAAAGTTAGAGATACCAAGGAAACTTTTCATGCAAAGATGAGCTCAATAAAGGACAGAAATGGTATGGACCCAACAGAAGCATAAGAAATTAAGAAAAAGTGGCAAGAATAAAACAGAAAAACTACACAAAAAAAGATCTTATTGACCCAGATAACCACAATGGTGTGATCACCCACCTAGAGCCAGACATCCTAGAGTCCAAAGTCAAGTGGGCCTCAGGAAGCATCACTATGAATACAGTTAGTGGAGATGATGGAATTTCAGCTGAGCTATTTCAGATCTTAAAAGATGGTGGTGTTAAAGTGTTGCATTGAATTTGCCAGCAAATTTGGAAAGCTCAGCAGTGGCTCCAGGACTGGAAAAGGTCAGTTTTCATTCCAATCCCTAAGAAAGGCAATGCCAAAGAATGTTCAAACTACAGCACAATTGCACTCATCTCACATGTTAGCAAAGTAATGCTCAAAAGCCTGTAAGCTATACTTCAACCAAGAGCTTCCAGACATTCAAGCTGGATTTAGAAAAGACATAGGAATCAGAGACCAAATTGCCAACTTTCACTGGATCATTGAAAAAGGAAAAGAGTTCCAGAAAAACATCTATTTCTGCTTTATTGACTACACCAAAGCCTTTGACTATATGAATCACAACAAACTGCAAAATTCTTGAAGAAATGGGAATACTAGATCACCTTACCTGCCTCCTGAGAAATTTGTATGCAGGTCAAGAAGCAACAGTTAGAACTGGACATGGAACACCAGATAGATTCCAAATTGGGAAAGGAGTACGTCAAGGCTGTATATTGTCACCCTGCTTATTTAACTTATATGCAGTGTACATCATGGGAAGTGCTGGGCCAGATGAAGCACAAGCTGGAATCAAGATTGCCAGGAGAAGTATCAATAATCTCAGATATGCAGATGACACCACCCTTATGGCAGAAAGTAAAGAAGAACTGTAGAGCCTCTTGATGAAAGTGAAAGAGGACAGTGAAAAATTTGGCTTAAAACTCGATATTCAAAAAACAAAGATCATGGCATCTGGTCCCATCACTCATGGCAAATTGATGGGGAAACAATGAAAAGAGTGACAGTTTGTTTTCTTGGGCTCCAAAATCACTGCAGATGGTGACTTCAGCCTTGAAATTAAAAGATGCTTTCTCCTTGCAAGAAAACTATGACCAACCTAGAAAGTATAGTAAAAAGAGAAGACATTACTTTGCCATCAAAGTTCAGTCTAGTCAAACCTATGGTTTTTCCAGTAGTCATGTATGGATGTGAGAGTTGGACCATAAAGAAAGCTGAGTACCAAAAAATTGATGCTTTTGAACTGTGGTGTTGGAGAAGACTCTTGAGAGTCCCTTGGACTGCAA
>NW_011494889.1:10705100-10710444 GCF_000754665.1 Bison bison bison
CAAACCTATGGTTTTTCCAGTAGTCATGTATGGATGTGAGAGTTGGACCATAAAGAAAGCTGAGTACCAAAAAATTGATGCTTTTGAACTGTGGTGTTGGAGAAGACTCTTGAGAGTCCCTTGGACTGCAAGGAGATCCAACCAGTCCATTCTAAAGGAGATCAGTCCTGGGTGTTCTTTGGAAGGAATGATGTTAAAGCTGAAACTCCAGTACTTTGGCCACCTCATGCGAAGAGTTGACTCATTGGAAAAGACCCTGATGCTGGGAGGGATTGGGGGCAGGAGGAGAAGGGGACAACAGAGGATGAGATGGTTGGATGGCATCACCATCTCAATGGATGTGGGTTTGGGTGGACTCCAGGAATTGGTGAGGGACAGGGAGGCCTGGTGTGTTGTGGTTCATGGGGTCACAAAGAGTCAGACACGACTGAGCTACTGAACTGACTGACTGACTGCCATAGCTAGCACTTCCAAAACTGAATAATAGTGGTAGAGTGGGCACCCTTTCTTGGTCCTGATCTTGGAGGGAATGCTTTCAGTTTTTCCCCATTGAGAATAATGTTTACTGTGGCTTATCATATATGATGTTAGATTGAAAATGATGTCTTTTCAACTTTCTATATCCTCCAGTAAAAAGAAATTCAGTACTTTTATTTATTGTCTGCAAGTTAATTCCTGGAGGTATAAGACAGTCCTCCCATTTTACAATTAAGAAAATGGGTAAAAAACAGTTCCGTGTATTGTAGGGTAGAGGATATAAGGAAGCAGATGAAAAAGTAGAAACAGGGTAGAAACCTACAGTTGTGCTGAGCCCAGATTTGTGTAGGTCTACTTAGCTGAGGCTTCCCAGGTGGCACTGGTGGTTAAGAACCCTCTTGCCAATACAGGAGATTCAAGCGACTCAGACTCGATTCCTGGAGACGATCATGGCAACCAACTCCAGTATTCTTGCCTGGAAAATCCAAAACAGCCTGGCAGGCTGGAGTCCGTGGGTCACACAGAGTCAGACATGACTAAAGTGACTTAGCACACATGCACACACACATTTACCTGAGGAGGAATGATGAGAATGAGGATGGGGATGTTTACAATTAAGATAATGGAGGCATTAATGTATGTCTTTATTTTCTATATATTTTATTTTTCACCACTCTTTTCCCTTTCCTTCTTTAGACAATGGCATTCAATGTCTCAGGGGCAAAATGCATATTTTAAAATCATTGCATTTTTGGCTTTTGAGCTTTAAAAGTAAAGGACAAAGAATAAGAGAAGTATTTGGAGTAGGGAGAACTGATTTTATCCGTTGCTAAAATGACATAAAATTAAGCTGGAAAGTGGGGAGGGAAGTTGATTCAGAGGGGCAATGAGAGAACTTAAGATGCAAATATTCAGAGAAATGGGCTCTTCCTTGGATTCCCTCATTTAGACTTCCAAACTGCCCTAGAAATGCACAGAAACTCCAGTTACATTGGTGATTCAAAACTGTTCCTTCTCTTTCTGCATGGCATCTGGGAAAGCAGTGGGGCCTTGCAGAACCCACATCCCATCTAGGCCTAGGAGAAGTAGTGTAGAGATGGCACATTGCCTCTGGGTACATTGAACTGAGGCATATTCCCAGAGTTCTGAACACCCCAGTGAGAAGCTGGAAGCAGTGAAACAATTTCCTGTGCCCACTAGGGAACCAGAGGCAGGCTCTTACATAAACCCAATGTGTTTCTTTGGTTCAGAGTAGCTCAGGACAGCTGCTCCTGAGTCCCCAAGGGTGGCAAGGAAGCTGAATGGGATGGAGTCTTGTGGTTTGGAATAGTGAAAAGTGAAAGTGGAGTCGCTCAGTGGTGTCCGACTCTGTGCGGCCCCATGGACTGCAGCCCACCAGGCTCCTCTGCCCATGGGATTTTCCAGGCAAGAGTACCGGAGTGGGTTGCCATCGCCTTCTCCATAGCAATGATTAGATTCATGATTGAAGGCTACTCAGATTACAACCTTCGAGGATAAAGTGTAAATAGTTAATAACCAAGAACTAATGAGATGTCCCCTCATACCAAGCTAAGGCACCCCACAAGTCCCTAGAAAGCAGATGTATCCTGAAGAAAAGGAAGTTGGATGGGGACTGAATTAACTTGATTTTCTTTTTTTGTCAAGTGGTAGAATATGTACTCTTAAGAGAAGTTGAGTCATATAAAAATATATAAATTACTGTCCTTGCCACTAATTCTGTTGACCAAGTTTCTTACTTGTTAAGATTTTAATGACATTATTTATTACACTTCAACTATGTTCCAGGCATCTAGCTAAGCACATTATTTAATCCTCTCAGCAAACCTGAGAAGTAGATCTTATTACCATCTGTATTTGAAAAACTTTGGCTTATTGAGGTTAAGTTAGTTACCCAATATTTCACAGCTACTAATTGGCAAGGCTGGAACTCAACAACCACGAAGGTACTCTTTTCCTTTCCTTATTTTCCTTTAAAAAAAAATTAAAGTAGAGTTGATTAAAAATATTGTGTAGCTCCATGTGAACAGCCAAGTGGTTCAGTTACACATATACACATATATTTCTCCATTGCATATTATTACAAGATATTGAATATAGTTTTCTATTCTATACAGTACATCCATGCTATTTATCTGTTTTTTATGTAGTGGTGTGTATCTGTTAGTCCCCTACTCCTAAATTCTCTCTCTCTCCCTCCCCTGGTTTTTCTCTTTGGTAAGTATAAGCTTGTTTTCTATGCCTGAGATTCTGTTTCTGTTTTGTAAATAAATTAATTTGTATTATTTTTTAGATTCCACATATGAGTGATATCATATAATATTTATTTTATATGGCTTCCTGAGTGTATATATGTATGCTGCTAAGTCGCTTGCTTCAGTCGTGTCTGACTCTGTGCGACCCCATAGACGGTAGCCCACCAGGTTCCCTCATCCCTAGGATTTTCCAGGCAAGAACACTGGAGTGGGTTGCCATTTCCTTCTCCAATGCATGAAAGGGAAAAGTGCAAATGAAGTCACTCAGTCGTGTCCTACCCTTAGCGACCCCATGGACTGCAGCCTACTAGGCTCCTCTGTCCATGGGAGTTTCCAGGCAAGAGTACTGCAGTGGGGTGCCATTGCCTCCTCCGGTATATATGTATACATACATGAAAATATTATACACGCAAAGGAATATTACTTAGTCATAAAGAAGAATAACATATTTTCATGTGCAGCAACATGATGGACCTGGAGGTTATCATACTGAGTGAAGAAAGCCCATACTCTTAGCCCCCAGAACTTTAGAGCTCAACTATTCATGGTCAGAGATAAATTTTCTTTCTCTTTCTTTTTTTTCCTGAGCTCAAGAATATAAAAATGTATTCCCTAAGATACTGTGTGCTGTGCTGTGCTAAGTCACTTCAGTCGTGTCCGACTCTTTGAGACCCTATGGACCATAGCCCACCAGGCTCCTCTGTCCATGAGATTCTCCAGATAAGAATACTGGAGTGGGGTGTCCTGCCCTCCATCAGGGGATTTTCCCAACCCAGGGATCAAACCCGCGGATCTTATGTCTCTTTCATTGGCAGGTGAGTTCTTTACCACTAGCACCACCTGGAAAGCTGTGAGACACCATATTCCCTTCTATAAATTGCTCTAGCTTCTCTCGCCTAGTTCAAAACAAAATCATCACTTCAAATAATTTCAAGTATTATTTTGAACAAAATTACTTTAAGTTATAAAAAAATGCCTTACAGATATTGATAACCCCCAATATCTTTTGCTATCACAGCTAAAAGGATTTTTTAATGTAATCTTTCACAGAAGTTCTCTAGCTTGGCAGAACTAGCATCATCTGAGAAATGGATAGAAATGCAAATTCTCAGGCCCAACTCTAGACCTCCTGACTCATAAACTCTGGGAGAGAAACTCATCAACCTGTTTTTATGAGCCCTCTAGCTGAGTCTGATGTATTGTGAGGCTCGAGAACAGCTGTTCTAGCTCAGCACCTTGCATGCTTAATGGCTCCCCTCATGGCTCAGATGGTAAAGAATCCACCTGCAATGTGGGAGACCTGCATCAAGATTCCATAGATCAGGGGTTAGGTCCACCCATTGGCTTCAGATGCTGGTTGAAAGTTCAAGTTGTAACATGTGTTTCTGACCTACTATCTATAAATCAGAAGTTTTCTATCTATAAATCAGAACCCAGGGAGACCTGGGTTTGATTCCTGGGTTGGGAAGATCCCCTGGAAAAGGGAACAGCTACACACTCCAGTATTGTTGTCTGGAGAATTCCATGGACAGAGGAGCCTTGGCAGGTTACAATCCATGGGGTTGCAGATTCAGATGTGACTGGGCGACTTTCACTTCACTTCACTTCATCACGCACATACCATTTGAGATATACTGTGCACAGAATCTATAATTGTCCAGAGGTGAACTTGGAAAGATTGGTGGGGCCTCTTCGGGTTTACTGGACCCAATTTCAATGTGTGGAGGGGGTCCCCTCACTGACAAACAGTTTTTGTGATACCAACTGGGTGTCTAACAATTCAAATCATTCTGGCACTACCTACCTGGAAGCAGCATCAGATTCCATAGATCAGGGGTTAGCTCCACCCACTGGCTTCAGATGCTGGTTGAAAGTCCAACTTGTCATATGTGTTTCTGACCTACTATCTATAAATCAGAAGTTTCCATGATGGCATTTTTGAGTTTGATTTGTTTGCTAGAACAACTCATAGAAATAAGAGAACTATTTTACTTACTAAATTCATTATAAAAGGATTTAACTCAAGAACTATCAGATGGAAGAGCTGCATAGAGCAAAATATGGGGAAAGGGCCAGAGCTTTTATGTTCCCTCCAAGTGTCACTCTCCCTAAATCTCAGTGTGGTCACCAACCTGGAAGTCACCAAATCTTGTTAGGGTTTCTATGGATAGCTCATTACATAGCCATGATTGATGAAATTATTGTTCATTGATAACTGATTCAACCTCCAACCCTTCTCCCCTCTCCGGAAGCCAAGGGGTTGTGACTGAAAGTTACAACCCTTAATCATGCCATTGGTTCCTCCGGCAACCAGCCCCCATCCTTAGATGGGATCCAAAATTTACTTGATTAACACAACAAAAGACACCTTTACCCTCCCACACTTAGAAAATGCCAAGCGTCTTAGGCCCTCTTGGCTAGAAACTGAGATGGAGACCAAATATAGAGGGTCCCAATTAATGATTTTTCGACTTTAAGATGATCAACAAGCATTTGGTAGAAATCAAATTTCGAATTTTGAAATTTGAGCTTTTTCTGGGCCAGCAGTTCTCAGCACAATACACTTTCCTGCAGCTGAGCAGGGCAGTAGCCAC
>NW_011494889.1:10710544-10712295 GCF_000754665.1 Bison bison bison
ACGACCTTTCTGTTTTCACTTTCAGTTGGTGGTTGCTGTTTAGTCTCTAAGTCGTGTCCAACACTTTTGCAACCCCATGGACTGTAGCCCACAAGGCTCCTCTGTCCATGGGATTTTCCAGGCAAGAATACTGGAATGGGTTGATTCTTTTTCAGGGAATCTTCCAAACTCAGGGACTGAACTTGCATTTCCTGCACTGCAGGCAGATTCTTTACCGCTGAGCCACCAGGACAGCACCACTGTATGTAATGAATTACATGAGATGTTCAACATTTTATATAAAATCAATTCAGTGTTAGATAATTTTGCCTAACGGTAAACTAATGGAAATGTTCTGAGCATGTTGAAGGTAGGATGTTTGGTGGTTTAGATATATGTCAGGATGTTTTATTTCTCTTTGTCAGTTCTTGTCTCATCCCAACAAAAAGTTGGAGCAATGGAATAAAATGTGTAGAACAATAGACAAGTTAGAGCTCAGGTCAGCTCAAGCAGAGATATATTTTTGTTAGGCATTCCCAAAGGAGTCCTCTTCCTCCTTCCTGTCAATCCCTCTTGGCTTCCCCCTTTCATACTTCCAGTTTCCTCCTTCTGGTTATGTCTTGGGCAAAATATGGGCTTGTACCCGCCACCAGTCAATGAAAGGGAATGCAAATGGGCATACACTCAAGGCCAATTGACAATTTAAAGTTACATAATGGCAAGTTGGATTGGTTATGTCTTCCCATAATTCAGTATGTCATAATTAGATACAGAGTATATTTGAGCCCTTCTGTTCAGTCTCTCAGTCGTGTCTGACTCTTTGCGACCCCATGAATCACAGCACGCCAGGCCTGCCTGTTCATCACCAACTCCCGGAGTTCACTCAAACTCATGTCCATCGAGTCAGTGATGCCATCCAGCCATCTCATCCTCTGTCGTCCCCTTCTCCTCCTGCCCCCAATCCCTCCCAGCATCAGGGTCTTTTCCAGTGAGTCAACTCTTCGCATGAGGTGGCCAAAGTATTGAAGTTTGAGCTTCAGCATCAGTCCTTGCAATGAACACCCAGGACTGATCTCCTTTAGGATGGACTGGTTGGATCTCCTTGCAGTCCAAGGGACTCTCAAGAGGCTTCTCCAACACCACAGTTCAGAATCATCAATTATTTGTCGCTCAGCTTTCTTCAAAGTCCAACTGTCACATCCATACATGACCAATGGAAAAACCATAGCCTTGACTAGACGGACCTTTGTTGGCAAAGTAATGTCTCTGCTTTTCACTATGCTATCTAGGTTGGTCATAACTTTCCTTCCAAGGAGTAAGCATCTTTTAATTTCATTGCTGCAATAACCATCTACAGTGATTTTGGAGCCCCCAAAAATAAAGTCTGACACTGTTTCCCCATCTATTCCCCATGAAGTGATGGGACCAGATGCCATGATCTTCGTTTTCTGAATGTTGAGCTTTAAGCCAACTTTTTCACTCTCCTCTTTCACTTTCATCAAGAGGCTTTTTAGTTCCTCTTCACTTTTTGCCATTAGGGTGGTGTCATTTGCATATCTGAGGTTATTGATATTTCTCCCAGCAGTCTTGATTCCATTTTGTGCTTCATCCAGCCCAGTGTTTCTCATGATGTACTCTGCATATAAGTTAAATAATCAGGGTGACAATATACAGCCTCGATGTACTCCTTTTCCTATTTAGAACCAGTCTGTTGTTCCATGTCCAGTTCTAACTGTTGCTTCCTGATCTGCATACAGATTTCTCAAGAGGCA
>NW_011494889.1:10712395-10737745 GCF_000754665.1 Bison bison bison
CCACATAGTCAAAGGCTTTGGCATAGTCAATAAAGCAGAAATAGATGTTTTTCTGGAACTCTCTTGCTTTTTCCATGATCCAGTGGGTGTTGGCAATTTGGTCTCTGGTTCCTCTGCCTTTTCTAAAACCAGTTTGAACATCTGGAAGTTCACTGTTCACATATTGCTGAAGCCTGGCTTGGAGAATTTTGAGCATTACTTTACTAGCATGTGAGATGAGTGCAATTGTGTGACACTTTGAGCATTCTTTGGCATTGCCTTTATTTGGGATTGGAATGAAAACTGACCTTTTCCAGTCCTGTGGCCGCTGCTGAAATTTCTAAATTTGCTGGCATATTGAGTGCAGCACTTTCACAGCATCATCTTCCGGGATTTGAAACAGCTCAACTGGAATTCCCTCACCTCCACTAGCTTTGTTCATAGCAATGCTTTCTAAGGCCCACTTGACTTCACATTCCAGGATGTCTGGCTCTAGGTCAGTGATCACACCATCGAGATTATCTGGGTTGTGAAGCTCTTTTTTGTACAGTTCTTCTGTGTATTCTTGCCACCTCTTCTTAATATCTTATGCTTCTGTAGGTCCTTACCATTTCTGTCCTTTATCGAGTCCATCTTTGCATGAAATATTCCCTTGGTATCTCTAATTTTCTTGAAGAGATCTCTAGTCTTTCCCATTCTATTGTTTTCCTCTATTTCTTTGCATTGATCGCTGAGGAAGGCTTTCTGATCTCTTCTTGCTATTCTTTGGAACTCTGCATTCAGATGCTTATATCTCTCCTTTTCTCCTTTGCTTTTCACTTCTCTTCTTTTCACAGCTATTTGTAAGGCCTCCTCAGCCAGCCATTTTGCTTTTTTGTACTTCTTTTCCATGTGGATGTTCTTGATCCCTGTCTCCTGTACAATGTCACGAACCTCATTCCATTGTTCATCAGGCACTCTGTCTATCAGATCTAGGCCCTTAAATCTATTTCTCACTTCCACTGTATAATCATAAGGGATTTGATTTAGGTCATACCTGAATGGTCTAGTGGTTTTCCCCACTTTCTTCAGTTTCTTCAAATTTCAAATCTGAATTTGGCAATAAGGAGTTCATGATCTGAGCCACAGTCAGCTCCTGGTCTTGTTTTTGCTGACTGTATAGAGAGAGCTTCTCCATCTTTGGCTGCAAAGAATATAATCAATCTGATTTCGGTGTTGACCATCTGGTAATGTCCATGTTTAGAGTCTTCTCTTGTGTTGTTGCAAGAGAGTGTTTGCTATGACCAGTGTGTTCTCTGGCAGAACTCTATTAGCCTTTGCCTTGCTTCATTTCGTAGTCCAAGGCCAAATTTTCCTGTTAGTCCAGGTGTTTCTTGACTTCCTACTGTTGCATTCCACTCCCCTATAATGAAAAGGACATCTTTTTTGGGTGTTAGTTCTAAAAGGTCTTAATGGGCCCCTAACTGCCTGAGGTTACTTAGAGGAGTCCCTGTGGTTATTGTGAATCCACTGTGGGCAGAGGGCACCAGTGCAGGAGTTGAAAAATCTCTGTGGTTATTTTGTAGCATATCTGTTAGCTCTCCTGCGTGTGTCTGGGATGGAGTTTAGAGATCAGTTTGCATCCCTTTCAGCCAGTCCACCGCTTGTTGCTCATGCCTAACTTCCTACCTAGCATTGTATTAAATAGAGTTTTGACTTAAGATATTTTCAATTTATGATGGGTTTATTGAGAAATAATCCCTTCATACATTGAGGAGTATCTGTATATATTATTATAAATCACAATAATACAGAGCCAGATCTAGTTAGAGGATTTTAGCTTCAATGAGTACATAAAAGGGGTGGAGGTGAAGGACTTTAAGCAGAGGGAAGCATAATTTGACTGACATTTTGCTATTCATTAGATGAACTTATCCTTTCATACATCCACCAAATATTTATTGGGTACATATAAGGTGTGAGCCTCTGAGTCACAAACCCAAGATAATCTTGCTATCAATATGGTTGAGTGAGTAAGAACGACAGCATGAGAGACTACCAAGAAGGCTATTATGACGCTTAAGTGGAAGCGACAAGATCCTGGAAAGTATGGCAGTGGGGGAGTGGATTAACCAGGAGATGCTTAGGATATTAGTATTTCCTAAAGCCTTCACTGGACCTAGTTTGATATGAGAAGGCAGAATAAATGACCCCTAGACTCCCAATTTAGGCAAATGGGCAGTGTGTAGTGATACCATAGGGCTTTCCTGATGGCTCGGTGCTAAAGAATCCGCCTGCAATGCAGGAGCCACAGGAGATGCAGGTCCCATCCCTGTGTTAGGAAGATCCCCTGGAGGAAGCCAAGGCAATCCGCTCCAATATTTTTGCCTGGAGAATCCCATGGACAGAGGAGCCTGGAGGGCTACAGTTCACAGGGTTGCAAAGAGTCGGAAACAACTGAAGTGATTTAGCATGCACGCACATAGTGATACCATTAGCTAGATCAGAATACTGAAGGAAAAACACATGGAATGGTGAGGTGACCAAATATTGTGTAGTAGGAGAATGTCATCTACCCAGTTGCAGTGGCATGATCTCTCATGGGTGCAAAATGTAACCAAAACCATTGAAAATACTTCTACTGGCTAAAAAACAAAAACAAAAACAAAAACCCCCTGCTTTTTCCTTGAACTGAAATACCAACTCTGTAACTTCCACTTACTGATCTTACTTTGATAAGGAACTCAAAATCAATCTACTTTGGAGAGCTCCTGCAGCTGAATTCCCAAAGAAATGTCTATAAATGGGTATGTATATATCTAATCCCACTGATTCCTGCTTTCATTTGTCTTAATTTCTGAGGGTTTGCGATTTGACAGTGATTCTCCCCATCCTAATTGTTCCTTTCTACACCTAGTTCTTCTCAACAGTCTTAATGATTACAATGTGAGCATTTATATGTGTCGATCAAGTTTGGTGTTAAGGTACTCTAGAATCATCTTTTTGAAAAATGAGTCATCACCCCCTTCCAAAGGGAATTTGTAAACTTCTCTTTTAATCAGGCTTAAAATTAGCAAACACAACCCTATGTTCAACCTCATTGAATTGAAAGCTGTTTTCTCATCCTTTGACTTCTTTAACAAACATTTCTCTTAGGTTTTTATTCACAGCCAGAGGTCTGTGTCTTACTGACTCAGAAATATCATTATCACAATTTTTTTTCTTTCAAAGCAGCACAGTGCAGACCTCAAGGCACCAATTATCCTTCTATCCCTAACATTATTTTTACTGAACTCCTCGTCCCTTAGCTAGAGTAAAATCAACAGTTAAAGGTCTGCCCTTCACTTTCTCTCAGATCTATGGGTTGTTCAAGTTTAAAGGCCAATTTTTGTTGCATCATTGTTTTAGGGGAAACTACTGATATCATCGAATAGAACATCCATCTGCAAAACACCTATTCCACATCCTTTTTCTTGTTTTTAAAGAAAAGGCTATTTTCTGAGATTAATATTGATACATTCCTATAGGAGAAAATGTGAAAAATGAAGAAAAGCATAAAGGAAAATGTCAAGATTGCCCATAACCCCACCACACAAAAAAATTGCAATTTATTGCATTTTCTTCCTAAATTTCTTCCAAAGTATATAATTTTACAGTTAACATCAGGTATCTTTCTAATATTTTCTGCCTTTTATATGATACTGTAGTTTTGCATGCCACTTGAAATTCTTTTTCAGCATATAATAGCTGAAAAATAATCCATCATATGAAAATATCAAACTCTAGCTTAACAGATCTCAAATTTCTAGTCATTTAGTTTCCAGTGTTTGGGATGTCACAAATAAAGCTGCCACAAATAATGCTTTAAAGATGCCTGTCTTTTGAATGGTAAAATACATATTCCCAGCTATGGAATTTCTGTGAAGGAAATAAACTTTTTAAAACAGAGCAATTTTTGTCCCTTCCTCCTATGCATTTTTACTAACTAGAGATGACACTACACATATGTACTTCTTTTGCTTTTTTTCATTTCACATTATACTTATTTTACTTGCAAGTTTCCCAAATGTTGGACTTTTGATGGTATTTTAGTAAAAGCCCATGATCTTAAATTTGGTTACATCCATGTTATTTATATAAGATAAAAATAACAGAGGTAAAATAATTTCATAGAAGGATCTGAACGAGAGAAAGAGAGAAAGAGGTGGTTTTATTGCATTCTCATTGTTATATCTTTAGTTTTTATAATCTCTAAAGAAACTGAACGTTTTTTCCGTTTTTGGGGTATCCTTTCCCAGTCTAACTTTGCTTTTCCTTTAATTAAATGTGGTTCCTGATTATAAGAAACACTATACATAAAAATTATACAAAGAGTATTCATATTATTTTAACAACTGTGTAGTTCACCCTTTGTGTGGCTATACTATAGTTGAATTAACTGTGCATCTATAGGTTGACATTTGTTTCTAGTTTCTGAAATGTTAAGTAATGCTACAATGAATCTGTATATGCATATGTATCTTTTACATTCCTGATTATGACTCCTGTCTATAAATTTTTTTGTGGATTATTATTTTTTTAATAAATTTAGTTATTTTAATTGGAGGTTAATTACTTTACAATACTGTATTGGTTTTGTCACACATCAACGTGAATCCGCCACAGGTATATACTGATTTGTAAAAGATCTCAAACACACACATACACACACACACACTTCCCAATTTGTTTGCAATGTTTCACTTGATGAAACTCTACTTCTATGCAGTCAAATCTGTCAGGTTTTTTTTCATTTAAGGCTTTTAGTTTTGAATCACACTTAGCAAATTTTCAAGATTTGCTGTTCAACATTATCTAACTATTCTCCTGTACTGTATCCTAGAACATTTAATGATCTCATTTTAAACTTATGCATTTGGAATATAATTCGTGCGTACATAAAATAGAGGTCTGAAAGAGATGGGCATACCAGAACACCTGCCCTGCCTCCTGAGAAACCTATATGCAGGTCAGGAAGCAACAGCTAGAACTGGACATGGAACAATAGACTGGTTCCAAATAGGAAAAGGAGTACGTCAAGGCTGTATATTGTCACCCTCCGTATTTAACTTATATGCAGAATACATCATGAGAAACTCTGGGTTGGATGAAGCACAAGCTGGAATCAAGACTGCTGGGAGAAATATCAATAACCTCAGATATGCAGATGACACCACCCTTATGGCAGAAAGTGAAGAAGAACTAAAGAGCCTCTTGATGAAAGTGAAAGTGGAGAGTGAAAAAGTTGGCTTAAAGCTCAACATTCAGAAAATGAAGATCATGGCATCTGGTCCCATCACTTCATGGCAGGTACATGGGGATACAGTGGAAACAGTGGCTGACTTTATTTTTCTGGGCTCCCAAATCACTGCAGATGGTGATTGCAGCCATGAAATTAAAAGACGCTTACTCCTTGGAAGGAAAGTTATGACCAACCTAGATAGCATGTTAAAAAGCAGAGACATTACTTTGCCAACAAAGGTCTGTCTAGTCAAGGCTATGGTTTTTCCAGTGGTCATGTATGGATGTGAGAGTTGGACTGTGAAGAAGGCTGAGCACCAAAGAATTGATGCTTTAGAACTGTGGTGTTGAAGAAGACTCTTGAGAGCCCCTTGGACTGCAAGGAGATCCAACCAGTCCATCCTAAAGGAGATCAGTCCTGGGTGTTCATTGGAAGGACTGATGTTGAAGCTGAAACTCCAATACTTTGGCCACTTGGTGCAAAGAGCTGACTCATTGGAAAGGCCCCTGATGCTGGGAGAGATTGAGGGCGGGAGGAGAAGGAGATGACAGAGGATGAGATGATTGCATGGCATCATCGACTAGATGGACATGGGTTTGGGTGGACTCCGGGAGTTGGTGATGGACACAGAGGCCTGTCATGTTGTGGTTCATGGGGTCGCAAAGAGTCAGACACGACTGAGCAACTGAATGGAACTGAAAATAGACATCTAATATATTTTTCTCCAAATGGTTAGCCAATTATCCCTACATAATTATTGAATAATACATCTGTTTCTTACTGCTTATTATGTCTATATTTGCATATACACTTGCACCTTTTACTGGGCTCTCTTTTCTTATCCACTAATATCTTTATTTATTCTTCATACTTCTTTAAATCACTGAAGCTGTATAATCATTTAGAATCTGATAGGCAAGTCTTGATGGATACGTCTTCTGTTTCAAAATGGTTTGTTAGACCCATCAATGAATGCTAAAATTACTAGGCAAAATTTATGCATAAATAAGATATTTGAATAGTCTTAAAGAATCTCTTCCCAACTATATCTAATTACAGGTAGCAAAAAAATAAATAAATTTATAGGAGAGAATCCTGGCATATAGCACTTCCCCAAGAGATCAAAGTTTGCATTACCAATAACACATGTCAAAATCACATACACAGATATGACTTACAGAGAATGGTAAATCACTTCTGAAACATCCTTCCCAATAATGCATAACTTCAATCTAATTGTTGCAGGAGGGGGGACCCCTTCCAGGGCCCGAAACTGGGCTCTTGTCTAACACTTGGAAATGAATTATCCAAGGAGACAAAGCAGGAGAAATATTGAGAAAGGGTACCCAGGTGGAGAGCTGTAGGATAAGGGAACCCAGGAGAACAGCTCTGCCACATGGCTCACAGTCTTGGGTTTTATGGTGATGGGATTAGTTTCTGGGTTGTCTTTAGCCAATCATTCTGACTCAGAGTCCTTCCTGTTGGTGCAAGCCTTGTTCAGCCAAGATGGACGCCAGAGAGGATTCTGGGAGGTAGTCGGACACCTGGTGTCTCCTTTTGACCTTTCCAGAACTCTTCCGGTTGGTGGAGGCTTATTAGTTCTGTGTTCCTAACCGGGACCTCTTGTCATAAAACAACTTATGCAAATGGTTACTATGGTGCCTGGCCAGGGTGTAGGGTTTCAGTGTGCTTCCCCTAACATAATGATGGAAAACAGCAGACAAGCTCAAATTAAGGACCAAATTAAAACCCAAATTAACATCAGACAAAACCAAATAGAGGGTAACTAACCGGTAGTCTACAAATGTGTCAGAGTCACAAAGGAACTGTCACTTGTCAGAGGAAACTAAAGACACGTGACAATTAGGTGCCACGTGGGATCCTGAAACACCAGGTACGTTAGTGGAAAAATTGGCGATATCCGAATATATTCTGAAAATTTAGTTAATAATATTATAGCAAGGTTAATTTCTTAATTTTGGTAACTGTTCCATGGCTACATAAGTTGTTAATGTAAGAGAAAACTAGATGATGAATACTATAAAGAATGCCACTATTTTTGCAACTCTTTTGTAAGCTTAAAATTGTCTCAAAATGAAAAAAAAAAAAAAAAAGCTTTCATCTATTTTAATGCATATATTCTTTCTAGTGAGATTTGACTATCCTTTGTCAAGCTCTCCTCCCACTAACACAAAGTAAAAAAATAGGCCTTGACATTCTCATTGTGATTGGATTGAATGTGTATGCTAATTTAGGAATGTTTGGCATCTTTACAGTGTTTAAGCTTCCATTCAGAAGAAGCATATATACTTTCCTTTGTTCAGACTCTTTGTTATGTTCTTCAGTTGAATTTTCATCTTCAGAAAACTATTATATGCTTCTTTTTATTTACACAAGTTTTGCTGTAATTTTAATTCAGTTGAGTGACAGTGGAGGGTGTAGGTGTTTCTGTGTTATTGGTGACATCAATGAGAATGCTTATAGCATCAAACCACTAAATACGTTTATTATTTATTGCTTATTTTAACAGGAATTGATACCAAATTTTATTTTAAAAATTCAACTTCTATTAGGATCACAGTCTTTATTTTTATCTTTATTTTCTTCATGAAATATGAGACCAAATTTTCTTTCTCTCCTTCCTTTTGTGTTTTTTTTTTTTTTTTTGGTCACACCATGTGGCATGCAGATCTGTTTCCTGATCAGGGACCGAATTTGTATCCAGGCCATTTTAGTGAAAGCCCAGAATCCTAACCACTAACTAGGCCACCAGGGACCTCCTCAGATATTCTAATGTTGAGCCAACCTTGCACCTCTGAGATAGAGCTTCATTAATCAATTTAATCAGAGTGTACTGTTCCTTTCTCATGTGCTTTTAGGAGCTGGGGAAGTTAATTTATATGTAATAGATATGTACTAGTGCATAATTTTAAAAACTTTTTCTTAAATAAGACTATCATTTTATTGAGAGTAGAAATGCTGTGCTATGCTAAATCACTTCAATCGTGTCCGACTCTCTGTGACCCCATAGACGGCAGCCACCGGTCCCTGGGATTCTCCAGGCAAGAACACTGGAGTGGGTTGCCATTTCCTTCTACAATGCATGAAAGTGAAAAGTGAAAGCGAAGTCGCTCAGTCATGTCTGACTCTTAGGGACCCCATGGACTGCAGCCTACCAGGCTCCTCCATCCATGGGATTTTCCAGGCAAGAGTACTGGAGTGGGGTACCATTGCCTTCTCTGTAGAGAAGAAATAATATTTAATATTTAGCAAATACACTCAAAATGACTGCTGTCACATATTGAAGAGAGTCCCAGTTTGTTCTGGACATGGGAACTGGGGGCATTTATTGGGTATTCAGATGGATGTTAGTTTCAGAGGCTTTTTCACTTCCCCAAATAAAATCTTCCATTTTTCAGTGATTCTCTCTTTCAGAGGTCTCTAACTCAGCCCATGAAACAAATTTGCCTTGTCAATGTGTTACATAGCCACATGATGTTTTGAAAATGTTCGATTTAATTGATCATACTTAAATGTAAAATTTTACAAATAAATCTAGGTCTCTTGTTTCTCTTGAAAAATCACAGCTGCAGAATGTAGAATTACTAGACTCTTACTAAATTACAGTCCAGCTGAAAAATCTAAGGTCATGAGCAGTGGCACTTAGTAATGACTATAAGTGGTAAAGGTTTACAGAAGAGAGAGGTTGTCATGAACGGGAGAGGTAAGACAAAAATTTCATAGAGGAGGTCATATTACAGAGACCTGGGTTTGATCTGTGGGTGGGGAAGATCCCCTGCAGAAGGGAATAGCTACTCACTCCAGTATTCTTGCCTGGACAATCCCATGGGCAGAGAAGCCAGGAGGGTACAGTCCATGGGGTCGCAAAGAGTCAGACAAAACTGAGCCAGTAATACTTTCACACTTTCACATGGCTGAAAAAGTAAACATGCTAGATGAGCTACAAATAAGACATTTACTGATTTATAAGATTTGCTTTTATATGGCCTTTAGTGTAGTGAATAATAGTTGACCTATTAAGTTGGTCTTGATTCGGGTTTTAAGTATTTTTATGCCACAGTATATCCAACTGATTGATTTGTTCTCATGCAGTTGTAGCCATAAAGACATACAAGACTAAGATTGGAAAGGACTTTTGGGGTCACTTATTCCAATTCCTTCCCATTTTACAGATGAGGAAACTGAGAGATTGGTGGGGTGACTTAAGTTCATGCAGTTTGTGTGTGATAGAATAATCACATACAATAATCTTATTACCATTTAGCTGCTTAGTCGTGTCCAACTCTCTGGCCCCATGGACTGTAGCCTGCCAGTCTCCTCTGTCGGTGAAATTCTCCAGGTGAGAATACTGGAGCGGGTTGCCATTTCCCACTTCAGGGGATCTTCTAGAGCTGGGGATCGAACACATATATCCTACATTGGCAAGTGGATTCTCTACCACTTGTGCCACCTGGGGAAGTCCGTTTTATTGCTAACCAATCATGATCCTTTCCAATCACATCATCACTGATCTATAAGATCCCTTCCATCCTAAGATGAAGGAGAAAGACAACCAAAATTGCTAGCTTGAGCCTTTATTAAAATCTTCGATATGAAAACAACTCAAGAAGACTGCTCAGTAGAATACCAGTTGCTTAAAGAGGTTAGGAAATCAGAGAAGGTCTGTGTGTGCTCAGTTTTGTGCCAAGAAGTTTTCCCTGAGGAAAATGAGAGTCTGTTAGTTTTGGGACAAGATGAAGGAACAAGGCTAGGACTGAAATTTAGTAGTTCTTGTGAGATACTTTGGGTTTAGTGAGCAGGGAGCTAGTTACAAACGTTTAGTCCTCCAGGATTTTTTGCAACAAGAAGCACTGAGGACCATGTAATATTATGCACTTATTTATATATCATATTTTCTCTTTTCCCTTCTAGAATGCACATCAGCAAGGGCAGAATATATTTCCTAGGATAGCTGCCACAAATTGCCACAAACTTGAGACTTAAAACAACAGAGCTTTTCTCTCATCATTCTAGAGGTCAGAAGCCTAAATCAAAGTGTCAGCAGGGTGGATTCTGTCCGGGAACTGTGAGGGAGGGCCTGGTCCATGGTGGTTACAGTAGTCTTTGCTGATCCTGGCTTATAGACATATCGTGCAGACCTCTGCCCCCGTCTTCACAATGCTCTTTTCTCCCCCATGTCTGTGTGTCCCGTTCTGTCTCCCATGAGTAGAGCCCACCTTAATCTCGTATGGTCTCATCTTTATCCTTACCTTAATCAGAGCTACAAGGACCGTATTCGCAATAAGATTACCTTCTGAGCTTCTGGGTAGACATGAATCTGGGGGGTGCACTACTCAACTCAAAGACAGAAGGGCTTTATTTTCTTATTCATGGTAGTCTCAGTGCCTAGGAGAGTGGCAAATATTTCCCAAAAGTTGGAAAAAACCTTAATTGGCGCTTAATAGGCTGCTCCCTATACACTGCCTTTCCTGGGGACCGACTAGCATGACCTACATCTCGCATTCACATCACCTGTGGGCCTGAGAGGCTTGGGTTTAAGACTTCTGTTCATCAGGTTGAAAGTGCTGTCTCACTTTTTCTCCCAACAAAATAGAGAGGAAGGACGAAGAGCAGTGGAGAGGGGAGGAGTGCATTTGAGAACACAGTATAAACCACAGCCAGACAGCCTGGAATCCATTCCTGACTCTGCACTAATTCATGGTGGGTCTAAACCATTTCAGTTTCTCCATCTGTGAATGAAGATAATAATCCCTTGAGCTTGGTTGTGAGGATTAAAGAAGGTGACACGCTTAAAGCACACAGTCTAAAGGTACCAGCCCAGTGCTATAAAAATGTGAGCTATTATCCAAATGTCTCAGAGCCCAACATTGAGATAATCTCACATGCTTTAACTAACACTTACATTTTAAATGAGGACCATACCAGCTTGCTTCCTTATGATCACCTCCAAATGAGAAAGGGATTTTCTTTTTAAGCTAAATATTTAATCATATTACAATCATATACTCATTACTCTAGGGATAGGTTTTCATATAAAGAGACCAGAGAATGAATTGCTTGGGTGATGTGTTTGTATTTCCTTTTGAGATTTTCTCCTTTTAAATTTTTTAGTGTCTATCTCATCCCACTTTTTTTCACCTCTCACCCTTAATTTGCCAATTACTAAACCTTAGAAGCAACTAGGAGGAGGCTGAAAGGAAGGATACTAGAAAAATATTTGAGTATCAGACATTCTGAGTTTGAGCCAGCTCCAGGAGTAGGTGATGGACAGGGAAGCCTGGCGTGCTGCAGTCCATGGGGTCGCAAAGAGTCAGACACGACTGAACAATTGAACTGAACTGAACTGATCAGACATTCTGCTTAACAGTTTACCAACATATTTTATCCAGTACTGTAAAATGTGTATTATTACTTTCATTTTACAAATGAATAGCCATGACTTAAATTTGCTCTGGGGTTGACACATGTACACTGTTCATACCATGTATAAAATAGATAACTAATCAGGACATACTATATAGCACAGGGAACTCTACTTGATGCTCTATGGTAACCTGAGTGGGAAGGAAGTCCAATGGGAGGGGATCTATGTATATGTATGGCTGATTCATTTTCCTATACAATAGTAACTAATACAACACTGTATAGCCGCTGCTGCTAAGTTGCTTCAGTCGTGTCCAACTCTGTGCGACCCCGTAGACAGCAGCCCACCAGGCTCCCTGGTCCCTGGGATTCTCCAGGCAAGAACCCTGGAGTGGGTTGCCATTTCCTTCTCCAATGCACGAAAGTAAAAAGTGAAAGTGAAGTCGCTCAGTCATGTCTGATTCTTCAACGACCTCATGGACTGCAGCCTACCAGGCTCCTCCGTCCATGGGATTTTCCAGGCAAGAGTACTGGAGTGGGGTGCCATCGCCTTCTCCCACACTGTACAGCAACTATATTCAAATAAGGGCTTCCCAGGTGGCACTAGTGGTAAAGAACCCACTTGCCAAGGCAGGAGACATAAGAGATGTGGATCTGATCCCTGGGTCGGGAAGATCCCCTGAGCGGGGCATGGCAACCCATGGAGAATCCCATAGCCAGAGGAGCCTGGCAGGCTACAGTCCATAGGGTCTCAAACAGACAGATGCAACCAGCACATATGCAAGCATATTTGAATAGAAATTAATTTAAAAATATTGTAAAGTGTTGCTCTGAGATGTAATTTCCTAAAGTAATCTAAATATTGCATAATGAAGCTGTTCTTTGCTATGTTCTGACTCAAAAATCTCTTATGTTCCTAGTATAGTGTGATATCCAGTGGCTATGATATAGTGCTATAAATGGAATTATATACACACAACATGGATTATACCCTAGTATTTTTGTCCATTTGAATGCAATTTTTGTTATTAAGCTGAATTTTTCCAATTGCCTTGTATATTTGAATAAAGATAAGAGAACACAAAAAGATTAGAATGCTAGCTCTGGCAATATTTATTTTGCAAAGAAGATCATTTCAGTTCACTGCAATCATTCAGTCGTGTTCAACTCTTTGCAACCCTATGGACAGTAGCACACCAGGCCTTCCTGTCCATCACCAACTCTTGGAGCTTGCTCAAACTCATGTCCAATGAGTTGGTGATGCCCTCCAACCACTTCATTCTCTGTTGTCCCCTTCTTCTTATGCCTTCAATCTTTCCCAGCATCAGGGTATTTTCCAATGAGTCAGTTCTTTGCATCAGGTGGCCAAAGTATTGGAGTTTCAGGTTAAGCATCAGTCCTTCCAATGAATATTCAGAATTTATTTCCTTGAGGATTTATTGGTTTGATCTCCTTGCAGCCCAAGGGATTCTCAAGAGTCTTCAACACCACAGTTCAAAAGCATCAGTTGTTCAGCACTCAGCTTTCTTTATAGTCCAACTCTCACATCCATACATGACTGCTGGAAAAACCACAGCTTTGGGTAGATGGACCTTTGTCAGGAAAGTAATGTCTCTACTTTTTAATATGCTGCCTAGGTTGGTCATAGCTTTTCTTCCAAGGAGCAAGTGTCTTTTAATTTCATGGATGCAGTCACCATCTGCAGTGATTTTGGAGCCCAAGATAATAAAATTTGTCACTGTTTCCATTGTCTCCCCATCTATTTTCCATGAAGTGATGGGACCAGATGCCATGTCCTTAGTATTTTGAATGTTGAGTTTTAAGCCAACTTTTCACTCTCCTCTTTCACTTTCAAGAGGCTCTTTAGTTTTTCTTCACTTTCTGCCATAAGGGCAGTGTCATCTGCGTATCTGAGGCTATTGATATTTCTCCCAGCAATCTTGATTCCAGCTTGTGCTTCATCCCACTTGGCATTTTTCATAATATACGCTACATATAAGTTAAATAGCAGGGTGACAATATACTGCCTTGACGTACTCTTTTCATAATTTGGAACCAGTCTGTTGTTCCATGTCCAGTTCTGATGATTCTTGACCTGCCTGCAGATTTCTCAGGAGGCAGGTCAGGTGGTCTGGTATTCCCATCTCTTTCAGAATTTTGCAGTTTGTTGTGATCCACACAGTCAAAAGCTTTTACATATTCAATAAAGCAGACATAGATGTTTTTCTGGAACTCTTTTGCTTCTTCAATGATCCAATGGATGTTGGCAATTTGATCTCTGGTTCCTCTGCCTTTTCTAAATCCAGCTTGAATATCTGGAAGTTCATGGTTCACGTACTGCTAAAGCCTAGTTTGAAGAATTTGGGCAAAAGAGATAATAGGCAAAGAAGATAATGCCCTTTTAAGATTAGCACTTTTTCTCAAGTAGAAACTAAGCTAGGTCTCATGTCCCAAAAGCCTTATCACATAAGCAGATTAATTTTAATAGGGCATACTGGCACATATTGTTATTACTATGCAAATATGTTTTCTGTTGCCACTTTAGAAGGAAACAACCTAGTTTTCTTCTCCCTATCTTCTTTTTAATATTATCTGTACTAGAAACAAAAGAGCTAATAGTGAATATATGAAGGAATCAGAAAGAACACCCAAACCACACCTTGTTTAACCTTCTAATTAGAAGAACCAAATTATCAGACCAAAAATGAGCAAACAATGTAATTAATACAAAGACTTGCAAATGATGGGATAGCTGTCTGTAAATTAAGTCATATGGAAAAGTTGCTTTTACTTATTTCCTGAGGCCTACCAAAGAGGACAGACTAGGGATACTAGTTGAGCTAAATTTACTGGGACTCAGAGTCTTTATTACATATATATAAATATTTGTACTTAATAGAAGTACAAATTTAATTAAAATACCTCTGTCCAACAATAAAATAGGGTGCCTTTGGAAATTGCCAATGTCCTGCCATTGAAGGTGCTCAGACAGTGGTTCGTTACCTTTTGGGAATGCCCTGTAGAGGAAGCAAGTACTCTGTGAAGGTTGTGTGTGGATGCCCAGTCGCTCAGTTGTGTCTGACTGCAACCTCCAGGCTACAGTCCATGGGGTTGCAAAGAGTCAGCTATGACTGACTGACTAACATGCCCGTGGCTGTGTTCGTGTTACAACAGAAATGTTGAGTAGTGTTGACAGATACTGTAGGTCTTGCAAAATCAAAACCATTTATTATCTATTGCTTTAAAAATGTTTGCTAACCTCTGCTTTAGAAAGTCAACTTGTGAGAGCAGGGGTAGAATCTTTGTTGTTTATCTCTGTAGTCCTAATATTTGGCACAGAGGGCCTTCTATGTTCAGTTGTTGAATGCATACGTGAATAAAGAATGATTGAGTTCAAATTTTATGAAAAGTCATTAAATTTGCCTATAAATAATCCCTTCTTCTAGAGACCAACAGAGATTTATATCCTTGCTCCCAAACAAAGCAGAGGTGCATTGTATGTGGACGAAAGACTCAACTGGGCCTAATATTGAGGCATAATGGACCTGCTCAGCGCAATGCCTGCCTACCCATTTATTAATAATTTTGGTAATCACCTCTGGACACATGATAAGTTGTTACCTTAAAAACTTATGACTTACTCAGACGTTGCTGAGTTCCTAAAATAAACTCGAGAAACTTTTATCTTTTTTTGTTTTAATCAGTTGGCAAATTTAATGCTCCTTGGAGGAATAATTGTGGGGAATTATTCTTTCCTTTCAGTACAGAAAGCAAGCCAACTCAGCCATTCACTGACATTTGCTGCAGGTTAGATGAATATCAACACCTTGCTTCTCCCTCCACACAAAGAGAATATTAATATGTTGTCATATTTAAGAAAAAGATCTCCCTAATGCTTCACCTGCAACAAATTCAGAAACCCATTTTCGAAAGTTAAAATTTGTTAAAGATGCTTACACTGATTCTCATCCCCCCTCCCACGTTTTTTAAAACTGTTAGCCGTACAGTACTAATTATCCAGCTGGCATTTCTTGGAGCAGAGCTTCCAAGTTGCCTCCCCAGTTTGATGCTGTCAGGAGAAAGGCTGAAGACTTACATTTCCTCCTACAGATTCGTGCTCTAATTAAAGCAATAAATATGGTCTCCTTCAAGGGAGAAGTAGTCAGCGAGGAAAGATCTCTTCCGATCTATTAATCCCACAATGTAGTTGTAGGAGTTAAATTCCAGTTGGCATAGGACAGGGGAAGAACTTATACACACGAAGGCAGAAGAGGAAAAAGAGGCAGCTGGTGACGTGAGAAAGGGGCAGAACAGCCCAGTCCCAGGACCAGAGCAGGAAAGGGATGGGACGCCCTCTGAAGGGCAGAGACATGTCTCATGTGTTTTTCCATTTCTCATCACTTAAGATCAGCCGGATAGAATTTAGAACTAGAGAAGTCTCGACAGTCATTAGGTAACAACTTAGCCTGTGGCATGAACCACACAATTTTATTATGTGTTTGTTTCATAATTGGCTTATTTTAATTTTGAAGGAAAAAAAAAAAAAGCATAGGTACTACTTTGCTTTTGCTGATAAATGTCCATCTAGGGAGAGCTATGACTTTTCCAGTAGGCATATATGGGTGTGAGAGTTGGACCATAAAGAAGACTGAGGGCCAAAGAATTGATGCTTTTGAACTGTGGTGTTAGAAAAGACCCTTGAGAGTCTCTTGGACTGCAAGGAGATCCAATCAGTCAATCCTAAAGGAAATCAGTCCTGAATATTCATTGGAAGGATTGAAGCTGAAGCTGAAGCTCCAATCCTGTGGCCACCTGATGTGAAGAGTCAACTTATTACAAAAGACCCTGATACTGGGAAAGATTGAAGGCAGGAGAAGGCAATGACAGAGGACGAGATGGTTGGATGGCATCATCAACTCAAGGATTTTGAGCAAGCTTCGGGAGTTGGTGAAGGGCAGAACCCTGCCGTGTTGCAGTCCATGGGCTTGCAAAGAGTTGGAAATGACTGAGCAACTGAACAACACTTTTGAAGGAAGAAATTTGGTTACATTTATTATAAAGTTATTACATGCTTATCATAATTTTAGCCATGGAGAATAGTTCAAAGTAGAAAGTTCCCTTGTCATCTTAGATCTTCCACCAAGAAATAGCCATTGCTATTAGGGAAATGCCATTTTAAATATCAGGGTCTTTTTTTAATATACAGAGAATAATAAATAGATCTGAAACTTTAAAGAATAAGAACATGTCATATTTTTGCATAAAAGCCTTCACTTAACTTGATTTTAATAGAAACTGGAAAAATAGAAAGTGACCATATTTCTTCTTTTCCTAGATATTTCTGACAGGCAGATGAAAGATATCATGAAAACTATTAAGTGATTGGAATCATTATATCTTTGACTTTTTAAATTAAACTTCCATTTTTGCCCTGTTAATTGACTCTATCAAGGAACAATATCATGCCTCCTCCTGCCTCTTCTAACTGCTTCTTTAATTTTAAAAGTAATTTTATCTTTATTATTATACTTGTCTCATGAGTAAAGTGTCATGTAAATACAATTTACATAATTTCTGGCATTAGTTTTGATTTTATAAGAATTTAGTATATACCACTAATATTTCACTGTGGCTCTTTCACTTTTAATTTAATTTGTTTTTTGCTTCATACTTTTTATTAGTTGAATTTGTCATCAGGCATAGGTATGTGTTTGTGATAAGAAGGATAGCTGGATGCTAAAATGTTTCATGTTTGAATGTATCTAATCATTTCCTTTATATTTGAAACTGATCCGGGCTCAATTCACTTTTCTTGATCATGCCCTCAGAAACTTTGCATGAGGCTTTTACAGCTGAATGCTACCACAGGAAGAGTAAGGTCAATGAGATTTCCCTTTCTAGGCTCCTGTGGGTATTTAGTTTGTGACATCTGACTTTAGTCCAGCTTTTTCCTTAAACAAAATATTTTTCAATATAGATTCCAACCAAAAGTATTTTATAATACTTAATCTATGCCATTCTGATAAAAATAATCATTTAGCACTATTGATTTAATTTGTACATTGTTGATTCCTTAGATGGGTTGAAAATCTTTTAGATCTTCAATTATAGTTTTAGATTAATTAATAGTCTATTGCTTAGCTGGACTATTGATTTTTACAAAATTTAGTGGAGAATTTTTTGATCATTCACACATAGATAATATATATAAATTAAATAATAATAATGTAACTGGACTAATTTAATGGACCAAATATGTGAAGACTAGAGTGCCATGTTAAACGCATAAGATCATACTGACTTTACACTTTACAGGTGATTTGGGGCTTTGATAATAGCAAAATACATAGAATAATGGTATTCCAAAATTGGAAGAACTGCAGTATATTCAAATTCAGTGGATTACAAACAGCCAAATTCTTTTTTAAACAAAAAGCTTTTGAAATAACACCTAATAAATAAGCCAAAGTGACACTGCTGTAAATAATGTGAAATAGGGCAGGGGAGTAGAATAGAATTAGCTTGTTTTTATTTATTAATTTTTCTTCCTGACTCCCAGGTAACTTGAAAAGCCACAAGATGCCAAAGTCTCAAAATCTGAAAATCAACCAAGATGGTGTGATAATTCTGGTCTCTGACACTATCCTTGGCTTAGAACATAGAACAAGAATAGATAAATCATTCAGAACGTGTTCTCCAACCACAGTGAAATGAAGCAAAAAAATTAACAACAAACATCACTAGAAAATTCTCACTCTTTGAAAAATAAGCAATAAGTATCTAAATAATCCAAATGTCAAGGAAGAAATAACAAAGAATATTGGAAAGCATTCTGAACTGAGTAATAATGAAAGCATAGACATCAAACGTGAAATACAGTTAAAGCTACGCTAAGGGTGAAACAGTGGAAACAGCGTCAGACTTTATTTTTCTGGGCTCCAGAATCATTGCAGATGGTGACTGCAGCCATGAAATTAAAAGATGCTTACTCCTTGGTAGAAAAGCAGAGACGTTACTTTGCCAACAAAGGTCCATCTAGTCAAGGCTATGGTTTTTCCTGTGGTCATGTATGGATGTGAGAGTTGGACTGTGAAGAAGGCTGAGGGCTGAAGAATGGATGCTTTTGAACTGTGGTGTTGGAGAAGACTCCTGAGAGTCCCTTGGACTGCAAGGAGATCCAACCAGTCCATTCTGAAGGAGATCAGCTCTGGGATTTCTTTGGAAGGACTGATGCTAAAGCTGAAACTCCAGTACTTTGGCCACCTCATGGGAAGAGTTGACTCATTGGAAAAGACTCTGATGCTGGGAGGGATTGGGGCAGGAGGAAAAGGGGATGACAGAGGATGAGATGGTTGGATGGCATCACTGACTCGATGGACATGAGTCTGAGTGAACTCCAGGAGTTGGTGATAGACAGGGAGGCCTGGCTGCTGTGATTCATGGGGTCGCAAAGAGTCAGAAACGACTGAGCAACTGAACTGAACTGAAGGGTGAAATTTATAGTCCAAGTGTATATGTTAGAAATTATGATGGGCTGGAAATTGATTACCTAAGTATCCAAATCCAAGAAATTGAAAAAAAGTAATTAACCCCGAGTGAAGAAAATCATAAATATAATTTGAAAAAATTAATGAAGTGGAAAATAAATTTATTAGTACAAAAATAGAAAACTAAAAATGATTTTAGAACTAAGAAATTTAAGACTTCTAGCAAGGCTGATCAAAAACAGAGAAAATAATCCCCTAAATCCAGATATTAAAATGAGGACATCACTACAGACTTTGTATCTATTAATGGATATTAAAGGTATATTATTAGCAATTTCACATAAATACACTTGAAAATTTTAGTGAAATAGACATTTTTAGAAGTTCTCTAATTGCCAATAAGGGAAATTGGCATACTGAAATAATAAGAAATAAAAGATATAAACAATCCCATAAGTATTACATAAATTAAATCTAGAATTTGAATCCTTTCCATTATATATTTTCAAGGCCTAAAAGGTTTTACCAGTGAATTCTCCCTAAATTTTAAAGAAGGAATAGCAACAATTTCTTATACTCTCTGCCAAAGTTTAGGGGGAGAAAATATTTAAGGATGGGGTGAATGGGAAAATTATCTTGCCAATATATTTATTGGCAAAATTTGATATTAAAGCTTAATAAGAATATTGCAAAAAGGAGGGAATTTAAAGGCCAATATCCCTAATGAAGATAGAGGGAAAAACCTTAATCGAAATATTAGCCACTTGAATTCAGTGATATATAAAAGGAAATTTGTAGTATCATCAACTAAGGATAAACCAAGAATGCATCAGTTAGAGTTATAATACAGTTATAGTTCAGTCGCTCAGTTGGGTCTGACTCTGTGATCCCATGGACTGCAGCACACCACGCCTCCCTGTCCATCACCAACTTCCAGAGTTTACTCAAACTCATGTGATCCAACCATCTCATCCCCTTTCGTCCCCTTCTCCTCCCACCTTCAATGTTTCCCAGCATCAGTATTTTTTTCAAATGAGTCAGTTCTTCCCATCAGGTGGCCAAAGTATTGGAATTTCAGCTTCAGCATCAGTCCTTCCAATGAGTATTCAGGACTGATTTCCTTTAGGATAGACAGGTTGGATCTCCTTGTAGTCTAGGGACTCTCAAGAGTCTTCTCCAATAGCACAGTTCAAAAGCATCAATTTTTTAGTGCTCAGCTTTCTTTATAGTCCAGCTGTCACATCCCTATGTGACTACTGGAAAAAAACATAGCTTTGACCTCTGATGGCAAAGTAATGTCTCTGCTTTTTAATATGCTGTCTAGGTTGGTCATAGCTTTTTTTCGTAGGTCATAGCTTTTCTTCCTTTAATTTCATGGCTACAGTCACCATCTGCAGTGATTTTGGAGCCCCCCAAAATAAAGTCTGTCACTGTTTCCATTGTTTCCCCATCTATTTGTCATGAAGTGATGGGACCAGATACCATGATCTTAGTTTTCTGAATATTGAGTTTTAAGCCAAGTTTTTCATTCTCCTCTTTCAGTTTCATCAAGAGGCTCTTCAGTTCTTCACTTTCTGCCATAAGGGTGGTGTCATCTGCATATCTGAGGTTATTGATATTTCTCCCAGCAATCTTGATTCCAGCTTGTGCTTCACCCATCCAGCATTTCTCATGATGTACTCTGCATATAAGTTAAATAAGCAGGGTAACAATATACAGCCTTGACATACTCCTTTCCTGATTTGGAACCAGTCTGTTGTTCCATGTCCAGTTCTAACTGTTGCTTCCTGACGTGCATATAGGTTTCTTAAGAAGCAGGTCAGGTAGTCTGGTATTCCTATCTCTTTCAGAATTTTGCAGTTTGTTGTGATCCACACAGTCAAAGGCTTTGGCATAGTCAATAAAGCAGAAGTGATGTTTTTCTTGAAGTCTCTTGCTTTTTCAGTGATCCAATGGATGTTGGCAATTTGATCTCTGGTTCCTCTGCTTTTTCTAAAACCAGCTTGAACATCTGGAAGTTCACAGTTCATGTACTGTTGAAACCTGGCTTGGAGAATTTTGAGCATTAGTTTGCTAGCATGAGAGATGTGTTCAATTGCGTGGTAGTCTGAACACTTTTTGGCATTGCCTTTCTTTGGGATTGGAATGAAAACTGACCTTTTCCAGTCCTGTGGCCACTGCTGAGTTTTCCAAATTTGCTGGCATATTCATGCAGCACTTTCACAGAATCATCTTCTAGGATTTGAAGTAGCTCAACTGGAATTCCATCACCTCCACTAGCTTTGTTCGTAGTGATGCTTCCTAAGGCCCACTTGACTTCACATTCCAGGATGTCTGGCTCTAGGTGAGTGATCACACCATAGTGATTATCTGAGCCGTGAAGATCTTTTTTGTATAGTTCTTCTGTGTATTCTTGCCACCTCTTCTTAATATTTTCTGCTTCTTTAGGTCCATACCATTTCTGTCCTTTATTGAACCCATGTTTGGATGAAATAGTCCCTTGGTATCTCTCATTTTCTTGAAAAGATCTCTAGTCACTTCCATTCTATTGTTTTCCCCTATTTCTTTGCACTGATCACAAGGAAGGCTTTCTCTCTCCTTGCTATTCTTTGGAACTCTATAATGGGTATATCTTTCCTTTTCTCCTTTGCCTTTTGCTTCTCTTTTCACAGCTGTTTGTAAGGCCTCCTCAGGCAACCATTTTGCCTTTTTGCATATATATGTGACAATAGTTATGCATAACAAACTGTCCAGAATTTCAGTGGCTCAAAGTGGTAACATTTGTTTAGCTTATAAGTGAGTAAGTGAGCTTTGTAGTTCTTGTCTTAGTGGCTTTCTCAAATGTCTCTAGAAACTGCTGGTGGGAGTGTAGATTAGTAAAAGAGACTAGTTGTTCACAGCCAGACTATCCTGCAATAGCTCCAACATGTAAATTATCATAGTTCCCATCAAATCTAGAATGGACATATATATTATGGAATTCATACAAGAAAATTCCACTTAACAATGAAATAATTGATATAGACAACAAAACCTATTATTGAACAAAGGAAATCAGGCTATGCCCCTAACACCCCCAAAAAATTTTTTTTAAAAATATTAAAAAAATTTAAAACATATATTTATATTGCATTCAAAAACACACAAAAAATACTTCATGGATTGAGACGTCTTATCAATGAAGCCTGTAAGTAGAAGAGAGTGCAAAGGAGATGCAATTTACTCACAATATTCTGTTTTAATCTGGGATCTGAGCCCATAGATGTGTTCAGTGTGTGAAAATTTGAGTTAAATATTTCCATGTGTTTATCTGCCTATGTGTTATGCTCAACTTTTAAAAGATAATTTTATATGATTCAAAATATATACAAAACATAAAATATAGAAATACATAGAAAAATTCGTAGAGTTAAAAAAAAAGATTCTAAGAGGGACTGAAATAGCAAAGAATCAAGTGAAGAAAAGCCAAGTGAGTAGGAGGCATGTATATTTCAGAAATACATGTCTTTTAAAGAACTCATGTCTAAAATACGTTAAAGAACTCTCAAAAATCGAAAAGAAAAGACAGACAACTCCTCTCTCAAATGGCTAAATACTTGAATAGACCCTTTGCAAATGAGGCAATCCTCATTACAATAAACATGAAGAAGATGTTCAACTTCATTAGCCATGAGGAAAATACATATTAAAGTCACCATGAGTATATATGCCATAATGGTGCAAATAAAAGCAACTTCCAGTATCAAACGGCAGCAAGCCTGTGGAGCAGGAGGAATTTTTATGCATTGCTGGTGGGAATGCAACTTGATACAAAAAATATGGAATATTGTGTCGTGAAAAAGAACTGTCTAGTAAAGATGAGACATGCATATCCTGTCACCAGCAGTTCCATTGGTAGACCATGTCAAATAATGTTCATCCTTGACATGTTGTTCAAAAATGAACACGAGAATGTTCATAGAAAAACTATTTGAATTAAGCAAAAGCCATGCTTTAATATTAGAAGGGATAAATGATCTGTGGTAGGGTCAAAGAATAAAGTATTATATAGTGATGAGAAGAAACAAGACAGTACTTTAAACAAAACACAGACACATTGCACTGATGTGTTGACAAAAATAAGTCAAAGGAGAGCAAAATATTCTGCACTACTCCATTTAAATGAAATACAGAAGAGAGATACAACTAACTGTGTTAGAGATATGCATAGGGGTTACCTTTGAGGGAAGGTCATGATTGAGAAGGAGGGTAAAGCCTCTGGGGTGCTGGTTATACAGGTGAGTTCATCATGCTCTGTTCACTATTTTCACATAGAGAGTGTTTCAACAAAGATTTTTTCTTTAATTTCTTAAAAAAATTTTTTTTATTTTTTAACTTAACAATATTGTATTGGTTTTGCCATATATCAACATGAATCCACCACAGGTATACACATGTTCCCCATCCTGAACCCTCCTCCCTTAAATAGTTGCATAGAAAAACACACACACACATACACACAAAATTAAAAGACAAGCCACGAACTAGAGTTGATAATCATTCATATAACTGAACACAGTTTAATATCTACAACATATAAGAATTCTTATAAATCAATAAGAAAAAGACAGTTCAGTTCAGTCACTCAGTCATGTCCGACTCTTTGCGACCCCATGGACTGCAGCACACCAGGCTTCACTGCCCATCACCAGCTCTCAAAGCCTACTCAAACTCATGTCCATCAGTTAGTGATGCCATCCAACCATCTCATTCTCTGTTGTCGACTTCTCCTCCTGCCTTCAATCCTTCCCAGCATCAGGGTCCTTTCCACTGAGTTGGTTCTTCACATCAGGTGGTCAAAGTATTGGAGTTTCAGCTTCAGCATCAGTCCTTCCAATGAATATTCAGGACTGATTTCCTGTAGGATAGACAGGTTGGATCTCCTTGCTGTCCAAGGAACTCTCAAGAGTCTTCTCCAACACCACAGTTCAAAAGACAGCTACTGCTCTTAAAATGTGTCAAGTATCAGATCAGATCAATCGCTCAGTCGTGTCTGACTCTTTGCGATCCCATGAATCGCAGCACGCCAGGCCTCCATGTCCATCACCAACTCCTGGAGTTCACCCAAACTCACGTCCATCGAGTCAGTGATGCCATCCAGCCATCTCATCCTCTGTCATGCCCTTCTCCTCCTGCCCACAATCCCTCCCAGCATCAGAGTCTTTTCCAGTGAGTCAACTCTTCACATGAGGTGGCCAAAGTACTGGAGTTTCAGCTTTAGCATCATTCCTTCCAAAGAAATCCCAGGGCTGATCTCCTTCAGAATGGACTGGTTGGATCTCCTTGCAGCTCAAGGGACTCTCAAGAGTCTTCTCCAACACCACAGTTCAAAAACATTAATTCTTTGGTGCTAAGCCTTCTTCACAGTCCAACTCTCACATCCATACATGACCACAGGAAAAACCATAGCCTTGACTAGACAAACTTTTGTTGGCAAAGTAATGTCTCTGCTTTTGAATATGCTATCTAGGTTGGTCATAACTTTCCTTCCAAGGAGTAAGCGTTTTTTAATTTCGTGGCTGCAGTCACCATCTGGAGTGATTGTGGAGCCCAGAAAAATAAAATCTGACACTGTTTCCACTGTTTCCCCATCTGTTTGCCATGAAGTGATGGGACCAGATGCCATGATCTTCGTTTTCTGAATGTTGGGCTTTAAGCCAACTTTTTCACTCTCCACTTTGACTTTCATCAAGAGGCTTTTGAGTTCCTCTTCACTTTCTGCCATAAGAGTGGTGTAATCTGCATATCTGAGGTTATTGATATTTCTCCTGGCAATCCTGATTCCAGCTTGTGTTTCTTCCAGTCCAGCGTTTCTCATGATGTACTCTGCATATAAGTTAAATAAGCAGGGTGGTAATATACAGCCTTGATGAACTCCTTTTCCTATTTGGAACCAGTCTGTTGTTCCATGTCCAGTTCAAAATGTTGTTTCCTGACCTGCATACAAATTTCTCAAGAGGCAGATCAGGTGGTGTGGTATTCCCATCTGTTTCAGAATTGTCCACAGTTTATTGTGATCCACAGAGTCAAAGGCTTTGGCATAGTCAATAAAGCAGAAATAGATGTTTTTCTGGAACTCTCTTGCTTTTTCCATGATCCAGCAGATGTTGGCAATTTGATCTCTGGTTCCTCTGCCTTTTCTAAAACCAGCTTGAATATCTGGAAGTTCACGGTTCACATATTGCTGAAGCCTGGCTTGGA
>NW_011494889.1:10737845-10778353 GCF_000754665.1 Bison bison bison
ATTGCTGAAGCCTGGCTTGGAGAATTTTGAGCATTACTTTACTAGCGTGTGAGATGAGTGCAATTGTGCGGTAGTTTGAGCATTCTCTGGGGTTGCCTTTTTTTGGGATTGGAATGAAAACTGACATTTTCCAGTCCTGTGGCCACTGCTGAGTTTTCCAAATTTGCTGGCATATTGAGTGCAGCACTTTCACAGCATCATCTTTCAGGATTTGGAATAGCTCAACTGGAATTCCATCACCTCCACTAGCTTTGTTTGTAGTGATGCTTTCCAAGGCCCACTTGACTTCACGTTCCAGGATGTCTGGCTCTAGGTCAGTGATCACACCAACGTGATAATCTGGGTCATGAAGATGTATTTTGTACAGTTCTTCTGTGTATTCTTGCCATCTCTTCTTAATATCTTCTGCTTCTGTTAGGTCCATACCATTTCTGTCCTTTATCGAGCCAATCTTTGCATGAAATGTTCCTTTGGTATCTCTGATTTTCTTGAAGAGATCCCTAGTCTTTCCCATTCTGTTGTTTTCCTCTATTTCTTTGCATTGATTGCTGAAGAAGGCTTTCTTATCTCTTCTTGCTATTCTTTGGAACTCTGCATTCACATGTTTTTATCTTTCCTTTTCTCCTTTGCTTTTCACTTCTCTTCTTTTCACAGCTATTTGTAAGGCCTCCCCGGACAGCCATTTTGCTTTTCTGCATTTCTTTTCCATGGGGATGGTCTTGATCCCTGTCTCCTGTACAATGTCATGAACCTCATTCCATAGTTCATCAGGCACTCTGTCTATCAGATCTAGGCCCTAAATCTATTTCGCAGTTCCACTGTGTAATCATGAGGGATTTGATTTAGATCATACCTGAATGGTCTAGTCGTTTTCCCTACTTTCTTCAATTTAAGTCTGAATTTTGCAATAAGGAATTCATGGTCTGAGTGTCAAGTATATAAACAGGTAATTCACAGAAGGTAACCAAAGGGGCTGAAAACATAAAATTTGATCAAGATTACCATTTATTTATGATCTATATAATTCCAGAGCATGACCGCATGGTGAATTAACTATTAATCTTATTGTTTGCCCATATGTGATACCTCCCAGCTCTCTACCCCCAAGTCATTTATAACTTTTTATTCTTTGTTAAAATTTTGTTCTCTTTGTTTTACAGCAGTTTTAATATACTGTGAGTAAGTGTGGTTCTTAGCATTTTTTCCTGCTTGGGATTTAGTAGTTCTACTATTTAAGATTTGTGATTTTCATCAAATTTTAAGTGTTATATAAAAAATATCATATTGAATTTTTTCAGATATTATTCTGTCTCATTCTTTTTGGGGGGCTCTGATTACATATCATTATATTGCTTGATATTCTCTCAAAGTGTTAACATTCTATTCAATTTTTATTTCACTCTTTTCCCTTTGATCTTCATTTTGGGTAATTTAAAAATTGACCTGTCATCAAGTTCATTGATCCTTTCTTCTGCAGTGTTCATTCTGATATTCAGTCCATATAATATATTTTGTAGTTTAACATTTTTGGTTTGATTTATAATCTTTATATGTTAATTTTTGTATGAGGTACATGTTATCATGAAGGTTCAGGTTTCTTATCTATGAATAATTGTTAAACACAATTTTTTGACACTGAGTTGCTTTTGCAACTTTTTCAAAATCTGTTGGCCATATTCATGTGAGTCTACTTTGGACTTTATCCTGTTCTATTGATCTATATGTCTAACCCTCTACAAAATTATACTATTTTAATTGCTTTAACTATATAGTAAGTATTATAATCATATAATGGGAATCTTCCAACTTTATTCTTATTTTTTAAAAATTGTTTTCAGCTGTTATAATTAAAATCTTTGATACACATTTTAGGATCAGTTTGTCTTTATCTTGAATATCTTGTTGGAATTTTTAAAGAAGTTTTATATCAACTAGGAGAAAGTTGACTGTATATTTTCCATCCATAATCACAGTACGTCTCTCCATTTATTTAAGTTTTAATTCCTTATTTAATGTTTTGTAGTTTTCAATATATGTATTCTGTATGCATTTTATTATATTTACATGTGAGTATTTTATTTGGTCAGGACTATTGTAAATCTACTGTGTTTTAAATGTTCACTTTCATATCGTTACTATTTGTATAAAGAAATGTTTGATTTATACACTCACAACAAACTATCTAAAAAGGAAACATGGAAAACAATCCCTTTCATAATAGAATGAAAAATATTAAAATACTTAGGAAAAAGCTTAACTAAAAACATGAAAGCCTTGAGTACTGAAACTACAAAATATTGATTGAACTAGTTAAAGAAGATTTTGCATGTTTATGGACCAGAAAACTTAATATTGTTAAAATGTTCATACTACCCAAGATGATCAGTAGATATACAGATGCGATTCCTATCAAAATCCCAATGGCATTTTTATAGAATTTGCAGCACTATTCATAATAGTCAAGATGTGGAAACAACCTTTATGTCCATTGGCAGATAAATGAATAAAAAAGATGCACAAACAATGAGATCCCATTTGGCTTTAAAAAGGAAGAGGATTCTGCAGTATTCAACAATATAGTAGAACCTTGAGGAACGCATTCTGAAATAAGCCAAATACAACACAATTCCACGAAGTCCAAAATAGTCAATTTAGAATCAAAGAGAAGAATGTTGGTTGTTGGGCTGGAGGAGAGAGAAATGGGGAATTACCAATCAATGCACGTGGGGTTTCAACTAAGGAAGATGAATAACTTCTAGATATTTGCTGTATAGCATTGCACCCATAGTCAACAACATAAGACTGTATTTTATACTTAAAAAACTAATAAGGTAGATCTCATGTTAAGTGTTCTTACAATGAGATAAAATTTTTAAAACTAAATTAAAAAAAATGAATTTATACATTGTCATCATGGAGTAAAATTCTATGAAAACTTGTTTTAAAGTCGAGAGTAAGTTAGAAAAAAGAAAAGAAAGAAATATGCTTGATGTGTCCCATCACCACACTAAACTTACTTATTAGTTATTATTAGAACTTTTTTTTGGTGGATTCTTTGGGACATTTTTATGTGCACAATTATGTCACTTGTAATCCGGGACAGTTTTAGTTTTTCTTTTCTAATTGTCTTCTCTTTTGTTTCCTTTTCTTGTCCTGTTTCACTGGCTAAAATTTCTAGTACCATGCTGAAAAGAAGTGATGAATGCAGACATCCTTTCCTTTTTTCCAATCTTATGGGGAAAGCATTCATTTTATCATTAAGTATGGTGTAAGTTGTAACAATTTTATAGATATTCTTCAGCAGTTTGAGGAAGTTTCCTTTTGTTGTTAGCTTTCTGAGAGCTTTTGTCATAAATAACTATTGAATTTTGTTGAATGTGTTTTTTTTTCCCCCCATCAATTGATCTAATCATTTAAGCTATTTATATATGTAAACTTTTATATTTGGAAATTCTCAGGTCACGTACTGCTAAAACCTAGTTTAAAGGATTTTTAGCATAACCTTGTTAGCCTATTTGTTAATATTGCCCTGCTATTGTTTGAAGGAGATAGTCTAGAATTAGGGTTATTTTTCTTTTAAATACTTGGTGAAATTTGTCAGTAAAACCCTATGGACCTTGAAAGTTCCTTTTCAGCCATAAAACATAATTTTAAAAATTTTAGCTACTGTGTTTTTTAGCTCTAGAATTTCTATCTTGGCTCTTTTCATAGTTTCCAAATGTCTCCTGGGATTCTTTGCCTATTCATTTATTCCCTTCATCTTTTCCTTGTATATCCTCAAGCCTGATTACAATTAAAAACAAAACAAAACAAAACTTTGTCTTCTTATTGCAACATCTGGTTCATCTGTGGGTCAGTGTTTGTTGAATTTTTTGATGACTGGTATTTTTATCTAACTTCCTTATATGGCTCATAAGATTTTTTTATAAAAATTGTATATTAATTATAGTGGAGATGGAATCGTGCTCCTATTTTGTTTGTTTTATTCTAGAGGTTGTAAACACATTTTATATGTAATAGCTAAAGATAAGAGAGTGATTGTTTACATTTTACCATGTGGTAAGTTGATCCAGGATTGATCCCCAACATTAAAAAACTGACCATGTTTTTTGTTAGCTCAATTCCCAACTTCCAGTTCTGCTGCAGTAGGCACTCATGATTAAGAGTCAGTCTCTTCTTATCAGTGTTTGATCCTGAAGCCAGGAGGACATGGGCTGCAGCATCACCCTCGGATTGAGCTATTTCAGGTCTACTTCAAAGTCCCCCTGAATACTTGAGAGTGTTCTTACTAGTTTGGGGTTCTGCTTTCACTGGCCTTTTTAAAACAAAATTGTGAGGTGATTGTTGAAATAATTATTTTAAGCAAATTATTAGTGCATGTGGAATTTTCCTGATTCTAATCTGTCCCATCTCCTCCAATTAGCTCCACTGACTTCTGTGGACTCAATAAAGGGAAAACATTCTTCTTCTCTTGCTTGTACCTGGATCCAGTACTTTACCCTCCTCCCAGAAGCTGCCACAACTTGCTGCTCGCCTTTGAGGAACCCTCTCCGTAAGGTAGCTCAAGGCTTCTTTACACACACTCTTCTTTGACAGTATGATAGGTAATGTGATGGTTTACTTTATGTGTCAGCTAGGTGCCCACATATTTGGTCAAATATTGTTTTGGGTGTGTCTGTGAGGGTGTTTTGGGTGAGATTAACATTTGAATCATAGACCCAGTAAATTTCCCTTCCCAATGTGGGTGGCCTGCATCCAATCAAGATGGAAAAAAGTTTTCCTCTATCTAAGGTAAGATGGAACTTCTGTTTGACTGCTTTAAGCTGGGACATCAGTTTTTCTGCCCTTCAGACTTGAACTGAAACATGGGCTCTTCTTGGGTCTTAGGACTGTCAATTTTCATACTGAAAACATGGCTGTTCTTCAGGATCTCCAGCTTGCCAACTGCAGATCTTGGGACTTCTCAGCCTTATACATACAAGCATACTTCTACGTGCACAGGCTTACCTCGAAGATATTGCTGGTTCAGTTCCAGACTACCACAATGAAGTGAATATTGTGATAAAATGAATCAGATGAATTTTTGGTTTTCCAGTGCATGTAAAAGTTATGTTGACACTATATTATAGTCTATTAAGTGTTCAATAGCATTATGTCTAAAAAGGTCAATGATCATACCTTAATTTAAAAATATTTTATTAATAAAGAATGCTACCTGTTATCTGAGCTTTCAGAGAGTCATAACCGTTTTGCAGGTGGAGGTCTGAAGTATTGTGAGAATTATCAAAGTGCGACACAGGGACGCAGAGTGGACAAACGCTATTGAAAGAATGATGCAATGGACTTTCTTGGTGCAGGGTTACCACAAACCATCAACTTGTAAAAAAAGCACAATGTCTTCCAAGAACAATAACACAAAGCATGTGAAATGAAAGTGCTAGTCGCTCAGTCATGTCTGACTCCTTGCTATCCCATGGACTGTAGCCTGCCAGGCTTCTTTCTCCATGGGATTTTCCAGGCAGGAATACTGGAGTGTGTTGCCATTTCCTTCTCCAAATATGTGAAGGGTTAAGAAAGAAAGATACTTATGTAAAAAAATTAGAGCCATGATGGATAGATGATAATATAGAAAAGCATATTCATATTTGTTGAATTACCAGGCCTAATTGGATACCAATTAATAATCAAAACTGTGAAAGTTTCAAAGCTACATCAAAGGAAATATTTAACTAAGAGAAGAACTGGAAAATGAGAGATATTTTCAAATGATTGTAAGGCTATCCTTATAGGAGATATTAGGTTTGTTCTTTGTTGAGTCAAAGAGAAGACTTAGAGCCAATGAACCAAAGTTTAGGGAGGTCTGTTTTTGTCTCAGTTATTTCATTCAACAAATATCCTTTGAGGAGTTACTATATGGCAGGCACTGTTCTTGACAGCTGAGACATATCAATGAACAAAGAAAATAAATGTTATCTCCCTGTCTAGCAAGGGAAATCCAGGTAATAAGAAAACCAAGAAATCAATGGAAAGAAATTTGAACTGTTAAAAGTGGGAAAAGTGACCAGATTCCTAGGCAGAATCTTGATAATTATTTAGCATGTTTTTGAGGAATTTCCTAAAGTAGAAGAGAGGGGATCAGAAGTTTCTTCTCATTGCAGGATGCTCTGGGTTTCTGACAAATCCAATTATCTGCAAGCAATATCAAGAACTTTGCTACCAGTATTGACTGAAAATTAGAATGGGTTAATTCCTTCCTTGAGAGTCAAAATATGGAGGTCACTGTTACCATTGTAAGTCAATAATTTGGTTTCAACCTCTAGGTTTTACACATAGTTTGTGTAAAACATACATCCCCTCCACGTCTTAACCTAAACATCATTTCCCCATTCCTTGACTCTTAATTCTAAATTAGATCCCTTTATACTTGATCTTCATTGTCCTTTAATTTTCTTGCTAAGCACTCCTTTCAATTTGCAATTACTTTATCTCTTTGTGTGATTATTTGTGTAGGGTTTATAACTCCACTGATCTGAAAGCTTCATAAGAGTAGGGACTGTGTCTGTTTTCTTCACCACTTGGTATGAAGGTATCAGTCCTTGACACAAGATCAAGTGCCCCTTAAGTGTTTACTTGGTGGTGAATAATGATTAATTGAGTGTGCTTCCCTGGTGGCTCAAATGGTAAAGAATCTGCCGGCAATGTAGGAAACCCTGGGTTTGATCCTTGGGTTGGTAAGATCCCCTGGAGGGGGAATGATTATTCACTCCAGTGTTCTTGCCTGGAGAATTCCATGCACAGAGGAGCCTGGTGAGCTACAGTCCCTGGGGTTGCAGAATCAGACACGACTGAGTGACTAACATTTCATGTCAATGATTAATTGAGTAGGATGCTTGCTGCTGCTGCTACTGCTAAGTCGCTTCAGTCGTGTCCGACTCTGTGCGACCCCATAGATGGCAGCCCAATAGGCTCTTCCATCCCTGGAATTCTCCAGCAAGAATACTGGAGTGGGTTGCCATTTCCTTCTCCAATGCTTGAAAGTGAAAAGTGAAAGTGAAGTCACTCAGTCGTATCTGACTCCTAGCGACCCCATGGACTGCAGCCCACCAGGCTCCTCCATCCATGGGATTTTCCAGGCAAGAGTACTGGAGTGGGGTGCCATTGCCTTCAACAGAAATTGTTAATCTTCAAGCTATCAAGAGTGTTGAATGAGAGACTTCCCCGGTGGTTCAATGGTAAAGAAGCTGCCTGTCAATGCAGGAGACATGAGTTTGATCCCTGGTCTGGGAAGATACCATATGCCATGGAGCAACTAATCCCAAATACCACAGCTATTTGTTTTAGAGCCTGGGAGCCACAACTGCTGAAGCCTGTGCATCCTAGAGACCGTGCTCTGCAGTAAGAAATGCCACTACAATAAGAAACCCGAGCACGGCAACTAGACAGTAGCCCCCACTCTCTGCAGCTAGAGAAAAGCCTGTGTTGTTAAGGGAGACCCAGCACAGCCAAAAATAAAATAAATACAAAATTTTTTTTCGAAAAAAAAAAGAGAGATCTTGAGTTGCTTAGGTGGGGGAAGCCACAAATAAAAGAGGAATTTTCTAAGGGTTGAGTCTTTTCATATATTTCTCTATAGTCTTGAAAACCTAGAACTCTGGAAAGCCAGAGCTGGGAACTTATCTCATGCCTCATTTGACAGAGAAGAAATCTGGAGCCTACCTAGAGGAAGAAGCTATGAATATGCAAGAATTCATGGATAGACTGGGAGCATTTTAAGAGATACTTTTAGAAATACTTTGGAAAATAAATATACATAAACAAAAACAACTCTCCAGCTATCCAACCTAAGTTTGAAATTCATGCTCAGCTGTTGATCCAAAATTGGCTGGAGATGGGAGAATGTCTTTGTGCGGAGGGGGTGCTGGGAGCCAGTGACCTCCGCTAGAGGCCCAGCCCACGACGGGAACCGCGTTCCCCCACGTGCACTGCGTCCTCCCGGCGTCCTCCCCGACGTGCACAGGGTCCCTGGAGACCGGGGCGCTGAAGGAGACTGCAGAGCCTCCCGGTGCAGAGCTGAAATGCTGACAGCCTTCCGATTGCAACGGTCACCACAGTAACTTTTCGAAACCTCCCACGGCGTGGTTGGGGGAGGGGAAACCCAAAATCCCAAATATAATTTAATTTCCAGGGTAAACACTTTCATGCAAAAATGGCCAAGGCGATCCTTGAGGCGAGGCTGCCTTCTTCAGCATGACCACACTGCCCCCTTGAGCATTCTGCTGAAATCCCGCGCAGAGCTCCAACTTCACAAGCGATCTTCCAGAGCCTGGATCCCTGTGGAAGAGGAGGAGGCGAGGATCTAGAGGCAAGATTGACAGGAAGGAGGAGGCTGAAACAGCTTTGCCTTCTCGAGAGGGCCCGATGTGGATAATCGAGATGTGAGTTGTTAGGGAACATTCGTTTGATCTTGAAAGACTCGTGAGCCAAGTGCATCGTCGCTGGTCAAAATCAGGGATGCCCACTGGCCCATCTGAAAACCGAAAGGGTCGCCCCACTCCAGGCATCCTACTCTCGTAAAACTTTTCAGCATTTATGATGTAGGACATATCAGAAGCTATGCTAAGTCCATTACACTTATTTCCTTATTTCATCGTCATCTTCTGGGTTTGAGGGAGAACAAGGAGGAGGCCCTGGAGGCTGATGTCCTTTTCAGTAACCATGTGAGCAGCAAATGGCTTAGTAGAGGCTTGAACCCCACTGTGTGGGACTGTGCTGTGAGGTCCAGGAGAGCCCAGTTGCTAGTTCAGCTGCCATCAGCTCCATGACTTTGAGCTGGTTGTCTTCTATCTCTCCACCTTCCACCTCCCCTCTTTAAAGTGAAGGGAATGCTTTAGACCCCCTCTAAGGATTAAAGCGCTAAGTTTCTGTGAAGCTATGGCACTGACAGTGTATCAAGAATTAGTTCAACATAGATTAGCAAGTCAGATAACAGCACTGAAAGGAGACAAAATAGGAAGGGATGGGCAGTGGTGTAGGGATGGATGCCCACTCTTCGTGGGGTGCAGTGATGGGGAACCTGGAGGCTGGGAAAACTGAATATGGGGTGGAGTCCTAGACAGAGGAGCCAGGGTCAGATGTGTGTCCTGTAATCACAGATTCCCCCTGCTTCCTAATTTGGACTCAAAGTAACCTTGCACAGGCTCTTAAGGTTGTTAGCTGGTCTATCTTAGATCAGAGGCAAAGGATTCTTCCATGCTACAATTTGATCAATTTCATTTATAGAACAGCATCCATTCTCATTAGAATTGATTTGAAGTTGCTGAGGTATAGTGTTTAAAAACTGTGAATGTAAATGAAATTAAAAGGTCATTAATGTTCCCCTCCCTGCCAAATCTGTCTGTCTCCTTCAGGATTATGGAGCAGACAATAAGACCCAGTCACTGATCTTAATGAACTGCTGAGGTTGGAAAATTGCTTCTTATATAACACTTACGACATATTGAGCCTCATCTCTGTTATCAGCATTAGTTAAATGTTGGCCAAGAAGTTGACAAGTTTTAATTCCTTTGCTTGTAAATATTGCAGTACTTGAGATCTTCAGTGCTTTAATTCAAACTCTGTCTCTTTTTCTGTCTCTCTGTCACACACACACACACACACATACACACTCACACACACACACATTGATCCTCCATAAATGCTGAGCACTACAGTCTTATTCTAGAAGATGGGATGTAAGTTCATTTCAATGTTACCCTCAAGAAATTCTTAGGCTATGGCATAAGTTTAAAAAAAAAAAAAAGAGCAACCATTGCATGACAAACTGGCCATGAGGGAGCTATGCAGGACGCTGTGAGGCTCAACAACTCAAAGTAGCCTGGAAAAATAAAAATGGTTAGAAAAACTATCATGAGGAAGTGACAAATCCAGCCTAACAGGTAGGAGTGGGAAGCATGTTCTAGGCAGAGGGACTATAATGAGGAAAGATACCGCTGCACGGAACAGTTGTGAATTATTCAGGGAAATGTATGAAGTTATTCTGGCAACCAAGAGGATGACTGTGGGAAAGCCACTGAAGATAAATTTGGAGAGGTAGGCAGGGGACAGATAAAAATAACTTTGAAATATTTTATAAACTATTTAGTTCATCCTAAAGAAATTTGGAAGCCACTGAAGGATTTCCTGAAATGTAATCGTCCTTAAGAAAACTCAGAAAGCATTTCAAAGGCATCAGTGCTCAAAACATAAACAAAACTAAGGATAATATGTCAATGAGGATTAATACAATAAGTGATCAGAATTTTTAAACTGTTGACAATTTCTGTGTTTTATCATTGTAGGATAGTATGCGTAATATAATCTGTACTTGATTTTTAATGTGTTTATGGGGTGATGATAGCATCTCTGAATCAGCTTTTTTAGAACATTTTTGTACAAACAGTAAATGATTCCATCTTCTTTGCATCTTCTCCACTTTGACAGGATGTTGTCAAACCACTTGCACTTTCCAGGGCCCATCTTATTTATGTGTTTTCCCCACTTTGCAGTTAGCGGGTGAAAACAATTGTTCCCAGGATTTTGAACAGGGTGAGCCTTTCTTTCACCAGCTTTATCTTGTGAAATTCCAGTATCATTCTTCAGGTTTTCCTTGGAAGCAAAAGCTAGTAAAGCATATCTTTGAAGAGTCTGAAATTCAACAAAGAGACAGCAACATAAACTGAAAACAGAACCGGAAAACTTATTTGTTCTTTCCCTGGAGCTCTTGCGCAGACAAGGAATTATGATGCAACTTCACCGGCTGACCATAAATTGTCCAATTTCTTCACGCCTCCAAGCTGACGCCAACCTGTCATCAGGATCTGGTCTTTATCTTTCCAGTCTGGTTCTTCACTTTTTTAAACTAAAGGCTGGATCTTTCCAGTCTCTTTCTGATTAACTTAGGATCTGGCTTTTTTCAGTCAAACGTCCGCCCTTTCAAGAACTGATCTAACAATGCTGGGTGTCCTGGGACTTGCAACAACTCAATGAAAGTCAGGCAATGGAAAAATCATGTAACTTAAACCAAACAGTTCCCATTTGCTCTGAGACTTAGGAGCTCCTCCTGGATAAAATACACTCCTACTTCAGTGTCACTTTACTGAGGACTTTCCTGAGCATGTTACTTAAGATTGCAATCTGCCCCACCTCCATTCTGCTTGTGCCACCCTAGTTCTTGTGAACCTTTTATTGCAATTTATTTAAATTATTGCCTGCTTTCTATTCCCTTGTATATGTATAAATGTGTATAGTAAGAAATGTGTAGATAAACATACACAATGACACCTATATTTTAATGAAGACAGGTAGGTAGGTAGATACAGATGAAGATATAGATAGCTAATAGGTAAGTAGGTACAGACAGCTTTGTGTTTATATGAATGTAAAGGAAGAGACATAGGAATAGATAGAAAACAGTGAAACAGAGTCAGCCAGATGATGATCACCATGTATATGCTTCTAGATACAATGGTTTCTGTAGAAATAATAAACATATCCAATCTAACAATTACTGATGGAATCCCAGAAGAGTGTTTGGAATTGAGACTCTTCCAGGAAACCCAGGCTGGTCTCTGATGCTCTCACCGAAGGAATGGTGACCCCCCTCCTTACCTGGAATATCAGGCTGAGATCCAGAATGGCCTGTACATAGAGCCGCATCCAAATCACAGACCTTGTCACCAGTCTTCCTGGGACAGGTAAAGTGGAAAACAAGGGAGCGCTTCTCTCTGGCTGTGCCAAAGATGGCTTCAGGGGCTTTTATCACAGTCCCATCTCTAAGACTAATCCATTAGAAATGTAATTGAAGTAAAAACGATGGCGAGACTGCAAATGCTCTAGGACACTTCCATGGTTACCCAGCCCCACTCCAACCGTCTCACGAGATGGTCACTCTAAAGCTCTCCTCTATGGAAACTCTAGAACTAGAGCGCCCTTCTGATTTCTCTGAGTGATCCACAAACTACAAAGTCGTTTCCACTCGGGTAACCTCTAGACCTCAATGATACAAGTACTTCAATAATCAGGGCACTTTGGAAACTTGAATCCTGAAAGAAGGCTGCTACTTAAATAGATTTCCCTCCAGAAATCCCTACGGCTATGATCTCTTTCTCTGTTGCTCTCTCTCTCTCTCTCACATGCACACAACATAAATTATTGGTTATTTTCCTATGGCCTCAGTGAGCATCATTCACTTCTGCTGGTTATAGATTCACCAGCAGACTATGGACTAATCATCTACATAGATGCAAAACCCTGCTTAGGCAACTGTGAACTGGATTTATGCAAGCTTTTTCTCTTTTTAAGTGAATGTGTGAAGGTACAGTTTATTCCATTTTCCCTTAGGGAGTCTGCATATTCATGTTGTGTGAAATGAGCATGTTGCTATGGTAATGATTATGGCCTTATATTAAGTAGCAAGAAAATCAGCATCAAGAAAACGGCTTTGTTTTACCATTCAGTCACACTCCGTTCATCGCCCCTTCTGCAGTCCCTAGACCCAGAATTCCTTCCTAGAAGTATAATTTAGCTATGACCCTGCTCTGGGTGGCTACTTGCAACAATTATGGGTGGTGCAAAATAGGCTAAAGTCTATTAAGTTACTGCTTCTACTCTTCAAAGGGCTAAAACGGCATATGATAATAGAACAAACACAGCCAATAGAGGTTTCATTTCTATCTGTGATCTGTAGTGGATGCTTTATGTGAATTTGTATGCTTTTTTTCTTTTCTTAACTTTGCATTTCAGCTTCCTTCTCACCAGGATGATGGTGGTTTTGTTCTCAGATGCTCCCAGTGTTTCCAGGTTCTCTCTAGCCTTAACCTTCTGTCTGCTGTATTAGAAATGACACCACTTATAGATATAGCTAGACCTGGATTTTAATCCTGGATGGATACCATCATCAACTCTGTTATCTCTGACAAATTACATCTCTAACCTGAAGTTTTCCTTATCTTAAATTTTAAAAGATGCTAGTTTTCCAGATTCTGATAAAGTCTGGAACAATGTGTTAAAGTGCCTGGTCCACATCTGATATTCAACAAAAAACGCCATTTGGTATGTGTTTATTTAGTTACTTTTTGGTCAACAAATACCACTGAGGTTCTATGAAGCTCTAGGCTACATGGTGACTAAAACAGTGATTTCCATCATGGAATTTGCATTCTAGTGGGTGAAAGACAAAATGAAAAACTGGAGACAAATGCAAAGTTGCAATGGCAACAGGCACCAACATGGAGCTGGAAGATGCTATAAGAGGATCTGACTTAGTCAAAGAAGTCAGAAGAAGCTCATTGAGGTCACTTCAAAGTCAAGTGACCCTTTAACAGAGAGATAATTTAGGAATATAAGTTAACCAGGTGGAGAGAATAAGGCAGAGGGCAGGGCAAAGACAAAATCCTGTAGCAGGAGAAGTTTGATGCAGTCAGGGAACTCAGAACTCACTGTGACTGGAGCAGAGAGAGAGAGAGGAGGCTGAGGGAGGCTTTAAGATTAACCATTGAAGGGACTTGGAGGCTGTGTTAACAGATTCTGTCTGATGTTGAGAGCAAAGAAAGCTATTAGAAGATGTGAAGCAGGGAAGTGACATGATCAAATGTGCATTTTGAGATCACTCTGGTGTGAAGATCAGATTGGAGGAGAGTGATGCAGAGTGACCATGAGTAGATGAGGGAGGAGGCAGCAGTCCTCCAGGTAAGAGGTGGCTTGGGCAGATGGTGGTGACAAAGATGTAGAGATATGATGGATTTGAGGACTATTGTGGGGGCCGGGGTGCATAGACATCTTTGGTGAAAGATTTGCAGTGGGAGGTGACAGAGAGAAAGAAATTCATGGATTCTGGATTGCAAAAGCAAATGAATGCTCATGCTATAATATGTGAAAACACGAAACCCAGGTTTGGGATTGTATGGAAGGAGGGCAGATACGCTGAGTTTTAATCCTCTAAGTCATCCAAGATGCACATTTTACCAAAGACAAGTATCTTTATAGGTACCCAACAAGGGTAGGTGCCCACTGACAAGACAAGATCCCATGAATGCACTGTAAGAATCTTCTGCACAATTCTTGCCTCTCCGCCATCCATTGTGCATGCACACACAGAATAGCCTTTACCGGTGCAGATCAATTTGGGTTGTTATTAGTTTAAAATCTTGCTATTACCACCCACTGCTTGTAGTATTCTGACACTTGGAATATAGGGGCAGGGTGCCAGGTCAGCGGACATGCAAGGGCTAAAGAACACTGTATAAATTCCTGGGTGGCTCAGTGGAAATATATATACCTGTGGTGCATGAGATCCCCTGGAGGAGGAAATGGCAACCCACTTCGGTGTTCTTGCTGGGAAAATCACATAGACAGAAGAGCCTGGAGGGCCACAATCCATGAGCTTATTAAACAGTCAGACATGCCTTAGCAACTAAGCAACAACAACAGCAAATTAATTTCCTAGAGCTGCCATAAGAAAATACCATACAATGGGTGGCTTAAAACAACAGCAATTGTCTCACATTTCTGGAGATATAGGTCTGAAATCAAAGTGTTGGCAGGGCCCTGCTCACTCTGAAGACTAGCAAAGAACCCTTCCTTGCTTCTTCCAGCTTTTGGTAGCCTCAGACATTTCTTGGCTTGTGGTCATACTAGAATCTCTGCCTCCAGCTTCATACAATTGTCTTCCCTTGGTGTCTGTGTCCAAACTTCCCTCTTCATATAAGGACAACCATCATGCTGGATTCTGGATCCACCCTACACCAGCGTGGTCTCATCTTACCTTGACTCAGGACATCTGAAATTACCCCATTCTCAAATAAGGTCACATCCTGAGGTACCAGAGATTGGGACTTCAGTGTATCTTGCAGAGGGTGGAGGCACAACTTATTCCGTAACAAATGCTTTTATAACTATCATTTGGGAAGTTCACTCTTTGCATTCCCTTGTTCTGTTTCCCTTCCATGTCCTCTTCATCTTTTAATAGAAAATGTCCTTCCAGTTCAGGGTCCTCATACTTTGTTAGGGTAACTAATAGCCATTCCTTCTTCTCAGGAAACTCTCCATTTACCATCCATACCATTACAGGTGTAAGGTTCCCAAAGTCTATGTTCCTGCACCCAACATACAGGTGATTGACTTCAGGTGAAGAGCTGATCCTTCCTGGGCTGAAATCTCCATTCTGAAACTTGGGACTGAGACTGGGAGAGACATTCAGGCTCTTTGCTGCTGGCTGGATTTGTTCCATCATGTGTGCACCACTCTTTCTGAATAACAGCCCAGGCCTCAGAATGAAATGAGCAGGTGCTCATGGCTGTTTTCTGAGAAGCCCTCTCCCAGGCACACAGAAATTCAGCCTGAGAGCAGCTGTCTGGGCAGCCCCTTCCACTTCAGAACATTGAGCTGGGTTATAAGAGGACTATTTTACATCAGATATTTGCCATCAAATCAGTCACACCCCAGGTAGGCTAGGTCCCTTTCTTTCCTCTCTGCATGTATGACATGCTGCAATGCTTCCATCATTATGCTCCTGGAGTGCTGTCTCTAAATGTCTCTCTCCAGTGAGGATGTGAGATTTTTAAGGACAAGGCCTATGTCTCAGTCATCTGTGATTCCCTAGTGTGAAGGGCATTGTCTTGCACAGAGTACAAAATTATTGATATCATTCATTGTATTTGTTTATTTAACATCCAGACTCATTCTTATTCTAATATACTTACTGTCTCAGGATATTGGAAGAGGGAAAGAGAAATTGAAGCTTCTAGTCCAGGAAGAATTGGAATGAAGTACAAACAGCAAATTGTTTTCCTCTCCATTGCCCCAATCCCAGCTCTTAGAAGTCTCTTCCCTGTGTGAATATTTGTCTTGTCTCTTTGCTTTGTGGGTCTTTCAAAAGCAAAACCTGCCTGGTTGAACAGTGTGGCCTCAACCTGAGTGCGCTTTCTAAATGCTCCTGACCCTTTGAGGACTGCTGTATGCACTTCCTAAGAAGATGGCGGATTCGTGCTTGTATCAAATTACATCTTGTCTGAGCCATCTGGGCACAAGGGAATAATCCTTTGATTGATAGGTTTGATGGGATGGCAAAATTTTGCAGGATATCAATTATCACTGTGTTCTGCTGGACCCAAGCCATTGCAGAGTGATTTCCAACAGCCCACATGCTTTGATCAGGGCCATTAGCTAAGCTACGTTCTTGAGGAGCTCTAGAGGACTATAACAGCTTCATCACAATTCAGTTTTAACGGTTCAAGAGTTTGAAGAGATGACTGTTCCTTTCTGGGAACATTTCCTCTTGGTTCTACTTTTCAGTCGCACATTCCCCAGAGACTACTGCACCGGGTACGCGCTTCACACAATGACTGCCACTCTGGCCCTCAGCAGGGTGAGAACTGAAGCAGTTAGAGTTGGTTTCTGGGTTGGTCTCTTAGGAAAGATCACTCATAAGAGTTTCAGGAGCAAACCTGAGCAAAATCATGAGTCTGAGGAGGTTAGAGCCAAGAAGGACCTAGAAGATAAAATAATTCAACACCTTTATTCAAGAGTAAGAAACCTAAGACCCAAAGACATATATACATAAACTTGGAAACCAGCAGTCTTTTCTGAGTACCATCAGAACCCTCCAGGATTTTTTTTTTTTATTTCTAGGAATAATCAGAGAAGGAACTTATGCTTCCCACATACCTCCTCTAAATTTCTCCAAATGTTTTTTGTAACAATGAACACCATTTGATCTGCAACACTGGTCCATGTAGGGGAGGAATCCTCCTACATTGGGTTGCCTGAGGACCACACCCCCACCCCCACCCCTGGTACAGCATCTGGCTCTGAAGTAATGCCAGATTTCACAAGGCGTAGTTCTCAAAATGGAGTCCTCAATCAGTGGCACCAGCATCACCTGGGATACTGGTAGAACAGCAAACTCTCACATACCACCCCAGACCTAACAAATCATAAACATAGAGGTGGTCCCAGCTCTTTGAATTTTTACAAGTCTTTCAGGGGTCTCTCATGTATGCTCAAGTTTGCAAATGACTAAACAATTGCGGCCTCTCCTTACACAATGTGATTTTAGTAGCAGTTAGACTACTCCCCATCCTCCAAAAGACCCAGCCTCCTGCCTGCTGTGGCCTAGAATTTCCACTCCTTAGACTTATATGTTTGGATTAAGACTTCTAGCTCTAGGTTATCCTGGACTATAAAGCATGTTGAACCTTCACATGTCAGTATGTAGACACTTATCAAAATTTTCTTTAAGATTATATTTTGATAGAATGCACTTATAATATATTTATAGCTAGTTTTAACTGAACCTATTGAACCTAGCAGTTAAGAAAAAGTAGGAGAATTTAGCATAATGGAAGAGGTGACTATCTACCAGGAACAGGAATGCCCACAGCAACCCTGCTTGTCTCCCATCTCTGTTCTGTTCCAGGAACGCTTCTTTTTTGTTCTCCTTCCTGAACACGGGCTTTCTCTGCTTTTAAGTTCACACAGGAGATGATGGATACAGATGATGGGAGATTCTGGTGCACACATCAGCTGCACCAGAATCACCAGGGGTGTTTGCTAATCACTCCCACCTTGGACCCCTCAATAGATTCCAAAGAGTCATAAACTGTCCAGGAGAATGAATCCTTACAAAGAAGTGAGATGTGGAATGGAAAAGAGAGGATCATGAACATTTATCTCCATCAATCTCTCAGCTGTATAACCTGTATCAAGAAGGCTAGAAGCAAAGTGATGACCAGAATTTGCAGTGTTTTGAAAGATAAACATTTTTCTTCTCTTTACCCTCTATAAGACAATAAAGAAAAATACTGCTAGACATAAAGAAAAACTATATGTATTGCTTTCCATAATGAATTTTAATGGCATGAGTGTTTGAATTATATAATGTATAGGAATAGTCAATATAGACCTATTCAACTTGAAATGTAGTAGGTAAAATAGATGTCTTTACTGCCAAAAATCTTAGACCATTTAACAGCTTTTATGTTTCTTGTGAATATCCAAGAAGCTGTGCTTCAGTTAAACTCAGCTGAAGATCACACAATCACTACTGTCATTTTAATCAACAAGAGACTTGATACAGGGAGTTGGGAACTTACAATATTGCTGGAATGCTAGCAAAGCAAGCTCAATCCTGGGGCTTCAGGGAAAACATTCAGAGCCACGGCAGAGGCTCAGCTTGCTGAGGGAACCCAGGCAGAGTCAGGAAGCTGAGCATTCAGGAAGTTGCCACCAAAACCATACACAATGCCAGTTAACAGAGGCCTCCTTGCCTAGTTCCTTGAATCCCTGATGCACAAATGCATCTTACCAGAAGCCCAAGTCATATCTGGACTCTAGTGCAAAAGAGTTTGGGAAATGTAGTATTAAAGGAATAAGCTAGAGGGCTGCTGGGGCAGTGATACAGTGAGGCCATCTATCATCCGCACCACAGGCAGGCCTGGTTACACGGCACTTCCAGAAGTTATTTATGGCCATAGAACCATTTACTTCAGAAACACCTTGAGAGACAGTGTTCCAGGGAACACGCTTTTGGAAGTGTTGACCCAGTTCTGCCTTCTCACTGATGAGGAAGGAACGAATGTCCAGAGAGGTGGCCATTTGGCTGACACCGTCCAATGAATCAGCAGCAGAGCAGGGATGGGACCAGGTCTTCCGTTCCTGGGGCTCGAGCCTTGCTGCCTGCACTGCTTTCTGCAGCTCTCCCTCCATCCTGAAGTCTCCTGCCAAATGGACCATTTGGAAAATGGTCCTGTGAGACCAAAAGCAAAGAAAAGGCTCTTAAGGAAGCCTGAACCAAACTCCTGAATTATGCAACAATAGAGAAAGTTAATAAGCTCTCCTGAACCTCCAATTAAGTACCAGGATAATTACACCCTGGAGTTAGGAGAACAGCTGAGACTGGGAGTATTATAGGAACTGTCAGTAACTGAGCTGCTTTTGAATTCTGGCATTTCATTCTTGTGCCTTCTAGGGCAGAAGCAGGAGGAGGAGGAGAAAGCTGTTTGGTCTCAGCTCTTTTTGGACAGCCTGTAATAGATTAAATAAACTCTTCTCCTGTTTAGGCTGAGGAGAAGAAGCCTGCTGCCCTTGCCCTACAAACTGGACTGGAAGAGAAGCCGCTCACAGTTGACAAGAAAGTTTTCTGTTAAGAACACATCCGCCTTTGTAGCATCAGTTTTTGACCTAAGCTTTTAACCACTCCTTTCTAAAGTCTGTGCTATTTCCTATAGGACAGTTTTACCGCTGCATCACAACAGCCTGAGTGAGCTCATGCATTCCTAGATGTGTTTAAACTCTCTTCCAGAAATCTTTGTTCATCATGGACACTTTCATCTACCTCTCCTCCCCAAATAATTGATATTCTTTGTCTTTTTCTGTTCAGCACTTTTGAAGGTGTTTTGCGCGACTGCATTTATTCTGATTTATTCATATTGTGTGTGATCCTACAGTGCAACTGTGGCCCTCCTAAGATGCCAGAGATTATTCTAAATATAAAAACAATTGTTTCTGTAGTGGAAAGAAAGCTCTCCTTCGGATTCATGAGAGTGGTGTTATTTCTCCCATCAGAATTCAGACTTTCTCAACCAAGTTTCTTTTTTAAGATGCCAGGTGCATGTTCATGTTGCAAACTGAACATGGTCAATTAGTTCAACAATCCTGACAAAAACAAAGTGAAAAAAATCACTGCGTCCAAAAAATCGGACCCAAATCAACATGTTCCTAGTCTATTGATAAACACTGTGATTTTTCTCATCATCATCGCAGTTGTCAGAGGTAAACAAAAAACTAAAGAGATAAAAAGGGAGCAACCCAGCCTTCAGGCACAGCAGCAGGACGTGTTTTCCCAAGCTCCTCTCCCCGCTCCTCGATCACTTCTTGGGCAAATCTCAGCTCTGTATGTCCACTCAGGTTTTGCAAAGTCTCTCATTCAGTCCAATCCAGCTCATATGAGGCCCAGTCCTTCTTATGACTCCCTTCCCTCTGCTGTGGCTTTTCCTGTGGCTCAAGGGCCCTCCATGGGGAGTGGGACTGTGGCCTGATCTTTCACTCCTGGGACACGGCCTCTGTTTCTTGCATTTCTCCCACCTCCCGCAGGCAGGGCCTGCTGCTGGGAGGGAAGTGGGGAGGGAAGGTGGCGGGTGTCCTCTGACTTGACTGCAGCTGTTAGTGGTCCTCTCTTGACACCACCAGATGTGAGGTGAGAGTTCTCCTGCTGGTTTTCTTGTGGTGGGTTTGTGCATTCTTCTGGAAGCCTTGAAGGGCAGCATGGCCTCGTCCCGCTCCCCACCTCAGCTCCTAAAGTCATAAACCTCTGCAGTTCTTACTGCTGGCTTCCCTCACTCAGCACCCAACCTTTCGGACAATGGTTTGGGTTGGATCATCCCCCTCCATCCTCTTTCCCTACCAAGTCCTAACCCACAGTACTGTGAATGTGACTTTATTTGGAAGCAAGGTATTCCCAAATGGAATCAAGTTAAGATGAAGTCATTAGGGTGGGTTCTAATCCAGAGATAGGTGTCCTTAGAAGAAAAGGGAAATTTGGAAACCAACACACAAAGAGAGGAGAATGCCATGTGAAGACATGGAAGGAAGATGGTCATGGAAAAACGGAAAAATGGAGGCAGAGCTGGGAGTCAGGCGGCCACAACCCAGGGACATCTGGAGTCACCAGAAGCTGGAAGAGGCAAGGAGGCAGGCTTCACCGGGAGCTTCAGAGGGAGCAGAGCATCTCAGTTTGCTCAGCCTCCAGCAGTGTGAGATGGTAAAAATCAGTTGTATCAGTTAGCTAATGCCACATGACAAGCTGCTCAAACTTTAGCACCTGAAAATAAAAAGCATTTACTAATCCACACAATACTGTCTCCTGGGGTTCTTGCTGCTCCGGGCCAGGTTTTGCTGACTTCAGCTGAGTACTCCTGTTCCTGCGGTCAGCTGAGATGGTTGGGCGAGGGGCTGGCTGAATGCCGAACCATGATGGCCTCATCCACATATCTCGGGTTGGTTGGAGGCCTGGACCTCATATCTGTCTTCATTCAGCAAGTTGAGTGGCTGTTGCAGTGGCTGGGCAAGAACCTAAGAGTAACAGAAGCAGGAAAAAACCTCTAATGGCCTCAGTTCTACAAAGAGTGTATCAAAGGAAGTCACAGTTCACTCAGATTCAAGGGGTAGGGAAAGAGACTCCATCTCTTTAGTGTGAGAAAGTGCAAAGCCTGATTGCCAAAACCCTGATGCAAGGAACAGTGAAGCACCTGGCTGTGGTTTGCAATTTCCCACTAGAAGGATACTTAGCATAAATGGGCTGTGTATCAGTGTAGCTAATGCACTCATTACATTGAATGCTGTAACAAACAAGCCAAGTATCTCAGTAGCCTTTTTTTCTTGTTAACAACCCAGTCCAATAAAAGCTGGTGTGTGTTGGAGATAAAAGTATCTCTGCTCTATGTAATTTTTCAAGGTCCCAGATTTGACTCCACCGTCTTTTAAAAGCTCAGAAATATGTAACCTCAGGTGAGAGGGGGAAAAAAAATGAGTGAAATGGGTAGCTAGGAGGTTTCAGAGGTCAGACCTGTCTTACATCATTCCTATTGTCCTGAACTTGGCTCAGATTTCCTTGACTATCTAAATGCAAAGGGCAGCTTCTTTGGTGCTAACAAAGAAAATGAAGCAAGTTTGTTTCCATAGTCTTATCTGTAAGGCTTCAGCCCAGATTCCAAGGCAGCAGAAGTCCCATGCTCTATCTGGTCTGCCAAATTCAGTGTTCTTCCTTTTAACACCAGCTGCTGCTGCTAAGTTGCTTCAGTCATGTACAACCCTGTGACGCTATGAACAGTAGCTCACCAGGCTCCTGTCCTTGGGATTCTCCAGGCGAGAACACTGGAGTGGGTTGCCATGCCCTCCTCCAGGGGGTATTTCCGACACAGGAATTGAACCCTCATCTCTTATGTCTCCTGCATTAACGCCACCTGGGAAGTCCCCTCAACACCAGAGGGACTGCTAATGTTGTCCTTAGACCATCTTATCCTCTGCTGTTCCCTTTCCCTTTTGCCTTCAATAGACAGAGCTTTAACAATGCTTCTCAAAGAGATAAGGCTGTAGATGACACAGGGAGGGGTGCTATAGAACTTGGTGTCTGGCAACATGTAAAATGTGTTAGGAAATATGAGTTGTATTTAAAGAAGCCAAGTTCTTGTTTCAATGAAGTTTTAAAAACAGAAGCAGAAATATAGAGAGATTTAGGATTTCGTATAAGGCCACACATTGTTCTCAGAGCTGTAAAGAGGAGACTGTTTCACCATGCACCTTCCTCTGGTATTTAGAATTTTGCCCCCATGTCATTTCTATTCCAGAGCCTATAAAGCTATGATGGGCTGTAATTTGATGCCCCTGTCTTTGTGGCAAAAATATGATTCTTGCCTTCCCCTGGCAGCCAGATGTTAAGTCATCACTAGATGGCAGTAACATCCAACACTTAATAAATGTATCAAAACATTTCATTTTAAAAACATTGCTTTTTTTTTACTTTTGCATCTCTATGTCAAGCAAACATTCATTCAATATAAAACAGAAGCAGCCTTAAACTTGTCTCATCATTACTTAGCACTTGATGTGCAGAATCATAGAATTATTAAAAAAAAAAAAAAAGGGAATGGCCATTCCATAAACTATAAAAACAGGCTTCTGACTGGGCTCTCAGAGTTCATATTAAGAGACTTCAATGACTCAATGGACATTTGAAGTGAAGTGAAGTGAAAGTTTCTCTGTCCTGTCTGACTCTTTGTGACCCCATGGACTACATAGTCCATGGAATTCTCCAGGCCAGAATACCGGAGTGGGTAGCCTTTCCATTCTCCAATTGACTATCTTCCCAACCCAAGGATGGAATCCAGGTCTCCCACATTGCAGGAGGATTCTTTACCAGTTGAGCCACAAGGGAAGCCCAAGAACACTGGAGTGGGTAGCCTATCCTGTCTCCAGCGGGTCTTCCCAGATGTGCTGCAGTTCATGGGGTCCAAAGAGTTGGACATGACTTAACAACTGAACAACAACAACCTTGTCTGAACACGGACAAAAATATAAATGTCTAGTACAGTTTTTCCAGTGGTCATGTTTGGATGTGAGAGTTGGACTGTGAAGAAGGCTGAGTGCCCAAGAATTGATGCTTTTGAACTGTGGTGTTGGAGAAGACTCTTGAGAGTCCCTTGGACTGCAAGGAGATCCAACCAGTCCATTCTGAAAGGGATCAGCCCTGGGATTTCTTTAGAAGGAATGATGCTAAAGTTGAAACTCCAGTACTTTGGCCACCTGATGCGAAGAGTTGACTCATTGGAAAAGACTCTGATGCTGGGAGGGATTGGGGCCAAGAGGAGAAGGGGACGACAGAGGATGAGATGGCTGGATGGCATCACTGACTCGATGGACGTGAGTCTGAGTGGACTCCAGCAGTTGGTGATGGACAGGGAGGCCTGGTGTGCTGCAATTCATGGGGTCGCAAAGAGTCGAACACGACTGAGCGAGTGAACTGAACTGAGTACCATTTGTATTTGACAAAGAGTTCTATATTTAGCCCAATTGCTCTTTTTCTTAAATAAGTTTTAAAAAAGGCTACAAAAATATTTATGCACTTGGTGGGAATGTAGCTGATTTTCTTAAAGAAGCTTCTTCTTAACTTCATTTTCACTTTTCTCCCAGATTCCTCCTTCCTACTCCCAGATCCATTCATACACACAAATTTGTCTTTTTTCAAGGAATCATTAGAACAAGCATGAAAGAAAAAAAAAAAGTGGAAACATTTAAAGGGACTGGTGATGATTTAAATCCATATCATACTCTGGGTGTATTAAGGAACCTGGAATATGAATTCCTAGATATTCCAGGATGGTGTTTATTGGGAACTTGAATTAGTTTCAGAGAACTTCCAGGTCACTCCTATTTTGAAAGCCTTGACCCTCTTCAAGGAACTGGGATAAACATGAAACCCAAATTTGTTTATTTCTATGATCAGGGATCAAGTGACCTTACAGAATGCCTAACAGCTAATAAATGTTGACACCAAAAGCTTCCCTTCCTACCATGAGGAAGCTCCAATGATAGCTTATCACTGCTTGAGATTTGGGCCTTAGAAACTTTGCACTGGTACCAACAATATTATTAGGTAGGTCATCTGGGAATGGAATAGAATTTAGATGTGCATGTGGAGGTGAGACAAGGGGCAGTTCCAAAGGGGCTAGAAGTCAGGCTATGCCTAGTGCCACTGGGGTGGTCCCTGCTTCCATCTTCATTTAGGAAAAGACTGTACCAACAAGCTTCATCCAGTCAGTGCAATGAGAATTAGACTGGTGGACACGGACAAGCCCTAACAGGCCAGGTGGGCACGCTCTGCAAGGTCTTGTTCAAAGCAAGAACATCTAGGTAAGTAAATGCGTCACTATAGCTAGAATCTGGACTAGGAAAAGAGGTGTAGACTGACTGGGCACAGAGAGGGAGGGCATCAGGGCCCTCTACATCTGTGGACTGGGTGAATGTAGGGGAAGAAAGTAGAAGCAATGAGCTGCAACCAAGTCTTACCCATCCTGCCTGGTAACCAGTCCAGTTAGTAGATATCAGATCTGATTAGAGGCAAGCAGGGTGGGAGCCCCTCAGTCATCTGGGCCACGAATCTTGGGTCTGGGATGATATGTGACAGAGCTGAACCTCTAGCTAGGGAACATCAGCAGAAGCAGCCATGACCAGCTGGGAACTCGGAAGCCGTGCAAGCAAGGCTGGGGCTAATGCAGCACTTAAAAAGCTGCTCCTGTCAACGTGTCCACAGTGAGGACCGTGCAGGAGCTCTGCTGATAACTGCCTGGACTGGAGTCTACTAAAAATAAGATTTCCTATCACAAAGGATTCATGCATGACATTGACATGAAGAAATGGAAGGAAGTGGAGACTGGGAACCATTCTTTCACTTTGAAGCAAAAATAAAAGGCTCCTGGGTAATTTTTTTCATAAGATTCTTTTTTTTATATCTTTACTTTCAAATCTTGCTGTCTCAGTGCATAAAAAATATGCAGTTATGAAAAAATAAGCATAAAAAGGAGATATTCAAGAAGATATAAGCACTTTCCAATTTCTATTTTTTTTAATCATTTGGGGAGGAAAAAATTTTTTAAAGATGCATCTAGTTGCTGCTTCTTCTTAGAAAATTTAGCTTTGGACATAAAATGCTACGTTAATAGTAAAGAAAACATATTCCATCTGGAGTAACAGTGGATTAAATTTTATCAGGAAAATAGAATAAATATTTCTAGTACTAAGGTAAAAATTCTGACAGAAGATTACAGCTGCATAGAGGAGGAAACAAGACTTTCTAACTCCCTCTGACAGTTCAGCAACTGACTTAAGAACTTTAGTAATTTAGTGTTATATCTCCAAAATGAAGTTTCTTTTTATTCATTGGAATATGAACTCCAGGAGGGCATGGAATTTTGCCTCTTTTGTTTACTGCTGTCTTTCTAACGCATTGACCATAGGAAATGCCCAGCAAATACCGTGAATCAACAGGAGAAATCTATTTGAAAGCATCATACCTGCCTATGAACTGTCCCATACCTCTTTCAGTGTTTCAACAAGGACTCAGCTCTCCCCATGGCATCAGCTTTGCTCTCCCTTTCCATCCACTCAACCTATCGGGGAGGGTTTGAGTTTACTGACAACCAGAGGATGGCTCTTTCATCCTGAGCTTCCATTTTGGTCTGCTATGATTCTCAAGAATCCAATGAAGGAAACCAAAGGATGAGATGAGGCTACAGAAATTCCTGTAAATATTTCAGAACACAAAAGTGCTGGGGACAGTCATGGAAAGACAATTCCCCTTCCAGCCTCTGCGCTTGATCACAAAGCGTGGAATGGAAGGATACATCGCTTCCATCCAGGACTTAAATTCTGATACTTCAGTAGATTTTCACTCTTTCTCAAAAACTCTATTATAACCATGTTCTTAGTTAATACCCCAGTGAAATTTCCATTGCCAGAAGGTGTCATTGTGCCACCTCTCACTAAAGGGTGATCATGCCGGTGGCTTCTGTTGGACCCGGATCATTGTAAACTGTTCTGTCACCTTTGTCTAAGAAGAAAGAGGCAAGGTCAAGGTACTGATTTTACCAGGCTCAGTCAAACATCCTGAAATATTTTCCAACATTGGGAATTGGGCAAGATCCCAAGCATGTTTGGCTTGGGTCCTTATTTTTTCCTAATTGCTGAGCCTAAAGGGAACATGGAATCCATCTACTCCAGAGTCATTTTCCCAATATTAATTCAAATTTTCCTTGGTGAAAGCTATTTGGTGACTTTGTCTTAGAAGACCTAACACCTTCCTTCTCATGTTTTATTTCTTGGAACTAGGAAGCAGATGAAGTTAAAAGTAACAGGACTCAGTTTCGCACACAAGACATAATCTGTAAAATCTGTAAAAGTAGGTCCTGGGGTGGAGGGTCAAGAGTCTCACTTCTAGAATTACAGCTGTGACACCTTGGAGGGGGCAGTTGAGGACATTTCTAGAATACATGTGTCCTTAGAAGGCCAGAGAACAGAGCTAACTGAGGAGTCCTCTCCACCTCATATGCAGCAGCACCAAGGACCCAACAGCTCACCACAGTTCCCTGGTGAGAAAGTTGAAAGCAGAGGTTTCTCTAACTCCTGCTGTTTGACATTTGGTCAAATTGTAAACCCTGGTCTTGCAGCACAAGAGGGCTCACAAGATCCACCTAAGACCTTTTAATAAGACTCTGACACTCAAAGTGAGACAAAAGTGGTTCAAAGTCCTAACTCCTAACTATTAAGGTACTTACTGGTTTATGACCACAGACATGTTCATTAATGTTCTGAACTTACATTTTTTCACTGTATTTAAAATAATCAAACCTTCCTGGCATACATATTGTGTATGTATTAGATAAGATTATAGAGCCTAGCACAGATCAGATCAGATCAGATCAGTTGCTCAGTCGTGTCCGACTCTTTGCGACCCCACGAATCGCAGCACACCAGGCCTCCCTGTCCATCACCAACTCCCGGAGTTCACTCAGACTCACGTCCATCGAGTCAGTGATGCCATCCAGCCATCTCATCCTCTGTTGTCCCCTTCTCCTCCTTCCTCCAATCCCTCCCAGCATCAGAGTCTTTTCCAATGAGTCAACTCTTCACATGAGGTGGCCAAAGTACTGGAGTTTCAGCTTTAGCATCATTCCTTCCAAAGAAATCCCAGGGCTGATCTCCTTCAGAATGGACTGGTTGGATCTCCTTGCAGTCCAAGGGACTCTCCAGAGTCTTCTGCAACACCGCAGTTCAAAAGCATCAATTCTTGGGCACTCAGCCTTCTTCACAGTCCAACTCTCACATCCATACATGACCACAGGAAAAACCATAGCCCTGACTAGACGAACCTTTGTTGGCAAAGTAATGTCTCTGTTTTTGAATATGCTATCTAGGTTGGACATAACTTTCCTTCCAAGGAGTAAGCGTCTTTTAATTTCACAATGCCTGCCATTTGGAAAACACTCCGTTAATGACAAATGTGTGTATCATTACTGGTAATGTTTAGGACTGCATTATTGAGATATCATTCACATATCACACAATTTAAGCACTTAAAGTGCTCACTTCAGTGGCTTTTGTATATTCACATAGTTATGCAATCATTACCACAATCAATGTTAGGATGTTTAATCCAAAAGAAACTGCATACCTGTTAGTCATCACTCCCCATTACCTCCCAGTCCTAGGTGACCACTAGACCACTATTTGTCTCTGTGGCTTTGTTTTCTCTGGACATTTCATATAAATGGAATGATACAGTACATGTTCTTTTGTGACTGACTTCTTTCACATGACATAATTTTCTCAAGGCTCAACCACATTGTAGGATTTATCAGTACTTATTCTAAGTATATACTTCATGTGAAAACATTATCTCCCATTCTTTGGGTCATTTTTACTTTCTTGATAGTATCCTTTGAAGCAGAAAATGTATAACTTTTGATGAAGTCCATTTTATTTATTTGTTGTTTGTGCTTTTCGTGTCACATCTAAGAAATCATTGTGAAGTCCAGGATCATGAAGATTTTCCTCTGTGTTTACTTCTAATCATTTTGTAATTTCAGCTCTTACATTTATATCTTTGATCCATTTAGATTTAATTTTTAGATATAGCATGAAGTAATAGTTCAACTTCATTCTTTTGTACGTGGATATCCAGTTGTCCCAGTATTGCATGCTGAAAAGATTATGCTTTCCCCTTTGAATTTCGTGGTATCTGTCAAAAACCAATTGCTCAACAAACGAGATTTATTTCTGACTCTCAATTCCCGTTTATTGATCTATAATTGTCCTCATGCCTATACCACACTGTCTTGATTAATGTTGATTTGCATTAAATTCTTAAGTCAGAAGCTGTAAATCTTCAAAATTTTGTTCTCTTTCAAGATTGTTTTTCTATATTCAAGGTCATGCCATCTTCAAACAGAGATACTTTTAGTTCTTCCTTTCCAATCTGGATAACTTTTATATCTTTTACTTTCCTCAACTATAATTTTTAATAGAAGTCACAAGATCAGACAGTTTTGTCTTGTTCATGATCTTAGAGGAAAAACAATCTTTGATCATTACGATGATGTTAGCTGTTGTCTGTTCATGAATGGTCTTCATACAATTGATGAAGTTTCTTTTCTTTCCAAGTTAGTTGACTGCATTTATCATGAAAGAATGTTATTATCACTATACAAAAATGCAACTGCTCTATTTTCCTTTTTTTCTCTCCTCTTTTGATTTCTTTCCAGAGTCTGGCATCCGGAAAGAGGAAGCCATGACTTCTGTGCATCCATTCCCTGAAGTGCCCTTGTTCTGGTGCAGGCTGCATCCCTCCGCTTTGATCAGCTTTTCTGACCCGCTGTTGCTTGCTCCTGGGTCACTGGCTTCCCGTCACTCTTCTTCAGTGTTCAGATCCTCTTCCTACCTCTTTCCAGGTGTCCTAGACTGCATTGGCAGTTACTGGTGTTTGGAGAGCTAAAGGATGTTTCCAGGCATTCGTTTCCTTTTTCACTCATATGCCCAGTTTAATTCCACAAATATTTTATGTTAACTTTTAGTGCCAGGAATTGTGCTTGCTTGATCCTGAGAACACTCATTATAACCCCATGATACAAGTTTTCTCTTTCTCAGAAGAGAAAACGGAGGTTCCATGTGGCTAATTTGTCTGAGGTTACGTACAGTAAGTGCTGGAACCATTATTTGATTACAGATTTGTCTGTTTGGAGAAAAAGAAAAATACACGTGTACAGTCATAACTGCTAAGATAGAACTCATGAAACCAGTTGCCCTGTTGAAAAAGCCAGGAAAATCCAGGAAAGTAGCACATCTTATTTCAAATACAAGGGTTCTATTTCTCTGGCTTTTGCCTATTGGCTGAGCCACATCTTTCAAAAAACATATGTTAGGCTTTCTCTATTTCTGTATTTTTTCATAGGATGTGTCTCTGCCTGTTGCTTCTACTCAACTGCCAACTTCTAGAATGCCTGGCTAACTCTTCAAGACCCAGTAAAGGAATCACTTCCCCTGGGAAGTCTTTCTGATCCATAGCAGGCTACTCTCCATCATATTACATACTCACCTCTGTCATAATGCTCACCACATTTCTCCCTCTCCCCAACAGCCAGTCACCAATAGGTCACAAGCAGCTTGAAGACAGTGGGTATGGTTAGTTTTCCCCTGTTTCCCAGCACTCAGGATAGTTTCTAGTCCAGTGTTTCTTGAATAACTTATTTAATCTTCAAGATGAGATCCTACTGATAGATGCCCTCTCTACCCAAGTAGAGGAATGTCTTGGACATTTGCATGTTTTCTTCCATTATGGAGAATTTGAATCCTAAAACCATGGTTCAAGTCCCTGAAATTTTAATTTAAACAGGTAAAACTAACTTTCCATTCTGCAAAGCACAACTCATGGTCATCAGGTCACTATGAAGCGCGTCTCAGGAAATATGATGATTCAAAGGAAGAAATTAAAGGTCTCATTTTAAACACAGGGCAAGAGCACCCTAACTTTCTTAGATACTTCTCAACATCCAAGGGACCACATTTAGCTTGAAAAGCACAGGATATATGGCAAAACCAATACAATATTGTAAAGTTAAAAAAAAAAAAGGAAAAGCACAGGATATTCTGTCTTCAATTATTAAACAAAATGATCATTTCATCTGACTCAATGCCAGCTCCATGAAAAGAAATCAGTTACAAGGGAAGATATTTCTGGATCCTTTGTCACAACTCTGAGAGCTAAGCTTTAATGTAGCCTGTCACCTTTTGCTTTCTCCTCAGAGAGAAGGCTGGAGGTCAGACCTGGGATGGCAATGCCTAACAGCCCCTGAAGGGCTCTTGGAATTAGTTCTTGCCAATTTCCCTCCAAGTCCTGGCACATCTTGGGCTGAATCATACATGTTATTTTCATTTAAGCATGAATGCTGAACCAGTCAGCAATTTTTTCCCCCTAGGTTTTCTGTTAACTCTTTCTTAAAAAAAAAAAAAAAATGTGGTTTTAAGAAATACACTCCTGGTCATTTATCTAACAGACCATGCTGTGATCTTTAAACTCCATCCTTCTTAAAGCTTTCACATTCTATTAAAATAGGATCTTTTACTAGGAAATTTACTCAGACAGGGGAGTTCATTTGAAGTTGAAACTATAAAGTGGCCAATTATCTCTCAGCCATAGGTTGCATATGATTTTTACCCCCAAGCTTTGGAAATAAAGACAACATTTAGCAAATATTCTGCTCCAAAGCTAATGTTTTGGAAAGAATAGCAGCATGTTAGGAATAAATTACATGGTCTTTAGTGCATTTTAGTGCTATTGCCTGTAAATGCAGAGTGGTGTGTCAGCTCATGAGAGAATGCCATTCTTCTAAGAAACCGATTTCTTAATTGTTGAGTTTATGGTTTCTCTGTTGTAAAGTTGAACAGGCTGGGAGCACAGAAGGTCGTGTCTGTGGGTGCCAACCTAGGGAAAGCTATGAATTGATAGAATGTCCTTACATTTTGACAATATCCAGAGCAGACTCTGAGTATAGCATTTGAGACTTTTCATCTTGGACTAACTAGTTTCCAGATAGTCCAAGGTGAAATGGGTTATATTAATGGATTATATTATATTAAAATATTAATGGGTTATATTAATCTTAAAACCAGGTAATCTAATATACCTAATAGAGTAGCTAATTTAACTAATTCTCTTGCTGTGTTCAAGCTTTGGGTCTTGCTTTTTTTTTTTTCCCAGACTCAGTGGGAAAATAGTGAAATGCTTTAGAAGATCATTGATTCTGTGTCTATAAAACATTTGGAATAGGCAAATCAATAGAGACAAAAATTAGATTAGTGGTTACCTAGACTTGGGAGGATGAGGGGATTATGGAGAACTGGCTCAAAAGATGTGGGGGTGTTTCTGGGAGTACTAAAGTGTTCTAACATTAATTGTGGTGAGGGTGGCATAACCCTGTGTATGTTCTGTGCTGTGCCTAGTTGCTCAGTCGTGTGCAATTCTTTGAGACCCCTTGGACAGTAGCCTACCAGCCTCCTCTGCCCATGGGACTGCCCAGGCAAGAATCCTGGAATGGGTTGCCATGCCCTCCTCCAGGGGATCTTCTCGACCTAGGGACTGAATCCAGGTCTCCCACATTACAGGCAGATTCTTACTGTCTGAGCCACCAGGGAAGCCCATGAATACTGCAGTGGGTAGCCTATCCCTTCTTCAGGGGATCTTCCTGAACCAAGAATCAGACTGGGTTCTCCTGCATTGCAGGTGGATTCTTTACCCGAAGCTATTAGGGAAGCCTGTATATGTATTAAAGCCTTTGGACTGTATACTTTGAGTGGGCAAATTGTATGATATGTGAATTACACTCAGTGAAGTTGTTTTAAAAACCACAAAATCTTGCCCTCACAAAGAGAGAAAAGATTTTAATGCTTTCAGGTAGAAACAGGAAGAACTAAAGGCAGATTCCATAGGGGCTGAGAGAGATCCACACAGCACAGCTGTCTTCCAGCTATGGGTTTTCCTTTCATTTGGAGTGGTTACGACCTCTTGGCACAGGTTTAGGTCTGTGGGGTGGGGGAGAGGGACTTACAGGAGCAGGAGGAGAGCCTCTAATAAATGACTAGCAATGAAACCAAGGAGAAGATGGCAAAGATGTCCTGGGAGCAGATACACCAGAGTTGAGCCTCTTGGTGTTGCCCCGGTGCTGATCCTGCCTCCTGGGCAGCCGGTGGTGAGAACATGTCTCATTCAAAGGGGGAGAGTAGGGGAATGTGACATTCCTTCATCTAAGAGGGGTCTCCTATATCTGGCCTCTCCATTCTAAATTTCCCCAGATCACTATCCCTACTCTCATCCAGCCTCCCATGCTCTTAGGGAAAAGGCTCTGGAGTCAGGGCTGTCCACAAAATAAATCAACAAGAATTAGCCCTGAAGCAACTTATAAGCCTAAATATTGCCCCATATACAAGCAACACTAACCTATTCTGCAGGCTGCTGTAGAAATTCTTCAGGCAGACAAAGATATTTCATGCATGTGTAAGGGATTTAGTTTTTGTTGGTGTGGGCTTACTTTGTTTAAGAGAATCAGTCTTTAGTGTCATCTTTACTGTATACCCACTCAGCCACCATTTTTGTTTATTCCCTCAATTTCCAAAATTTATTCAAAAGTGAGATTATCAGGTACATTTAATATAAATACCACCAAATAATTTCAAATGTGATTATACTTTTTAAAACTTTAGACTAATTATAAATAAGTGACAAATTGCACTTTTATATAATAATGAACTGTCAAGCAGTGTTGTGTATAAGCATTTTATTTTATTTTATTTATTATTTTTTTTTTTTGAGTGGCTGAATATTTCTCTCAGGCCCAAAAAGTTTCACTCGAACGTCCGCCACCCGGCTATTCAAACTCAGCCTCGAGATTCAAACTCAAGCCAGCTTCCTCAGCGCCTCTTTTCTATGTATAAGCATTTTAAAGAAAAAGTTGATCAAGAGATTATTCTGCATGAGTGGGACTCTGAGTTCCAGGTGTAGTGTCCTCTACATGTTGGATCTCTACTTCCTCACTCCGGCAACGAGGATCTGCCACCATTTTATGCTATTCTAGTCCTTCCATTCTTGTCGTTGGAACAAAGGCTGAGTTGAGTGTTGGATTAAGAAGAGAGTGGAACATGAGGCAGGGAGCCCAATGTTTTCCTTCTTAGAAGTGCCTACAACTGGGAGATATCTGTGCTGGTTTCACACTGCAAATCTTTGAAGTTTGTGGGTCAAACTGATCCCTGTTTCCCTGGGAGAACCAAAGAGAAAGAGTTCCTTTTTCCAGTGCATGCCTCCATCCACCTTCCACGGCAAAGCAAGTATTGCCTTTGGGAAGCTGTCAAATTTCTGATGTGGTCCTTGAACCCTTGGCTTCCCAGGAAAAGGTAGTGAAGCTACCAGATGAGTGAAACAGACCTATTTCCTGAGTTAGGGACACTAAACAGAGACAAAGGAATGTGAGGCATTTTCCCTTTCCCATTCCCAGCCTTGGCAAGGCTATTGGCACAGCCAGAGATGCCCTCCCCTGGGTGTAGCTTCAAGGCCACTGCCAAGCCTGAAGAGCGCAGAACTCCTTCTCAACTTTTTGGTAAATTTCTTCACCTTCAGTTTTCATAACTTGAAAATAGCTAGAATGAAAGCTAGTTTTAATAAACCATTTTCACCCTTCTTTTCCTTCTATAATCACTTTCTGACAGCTGTCTTATTTTTAGTGAGAGTCATGACTACATGACAGAATAGAAAAATTCACATTTCCCTGGATTTTCATGGCTTCTGCACCCTCTGAAATGGGTATGAATAAGTTTACACTCTAGAATGAAGATGCAAACTTGAACATTGTCAGTGCAAAGAAGACAGAAAGAAGTAATAGGCTTGGGTAACGCGCATATTAAGTTATCTTCTGATTAGAATTGTTGTCGAGACTATGGGAAAACATGGCATAACATCTAGTCCATGATCACGGTCACATAAAAATGGACAGCATATGAGCAAAGAGTAGCAAGGATCATAAAGAACTAAAGAAGAATGTGAATGTTTTCTCCGTTAACTTCTAATGTGCTATAATATTGTTTAAATGATTTTTTTTAATGACGAGGGAAAGGCAAATGTATCACAGATAGTGCCCACACACAAAATAATCCTGCCTCTATTGGGTTTAATATGTTAACAGCTGGATATAAAACTAATCCTCAATTTGCCATTCCTTTCCTTTTTCCCTTTCTTCCTTGCCAGGCATAACTCTGTTCTCGGTCACTCTGAGAAGAGTTTCCACTGCCTTCACCAGGCAGAGTGGCAACCCCCATGGCAACAGAGACACGTGGCTGAATCTCTTCCAGAAGGGATGTCATAACGCTACTAACCTAAGGCGCTTCTCGTATCTCAATGACAGGGTTGTGAATTTTCAAATACTAGGCAAGGCACCTAAGTTTCCTCTGCAGTTGACTCCCAATCAGTTGGGATAAGAAAGTCTTCCTGGCACAAGTAACTGGCCTGGGCATCCCAACCTCCAAACCAGATGATACTACATCTCAATAACTCCATTCTCTGCCCCAAAGTCTGCTTGTGTTTTACCTAATTCAGCCTTAGAACACGGAGTTAAATATTGAGAATTGAGACCTTAATTATTACTGTTGGTGATGTTAGCTGTCAGGCCTATTTTTTCAAAGTGCTTATCTCACCTCTTTCTTGGTATTCACCTTGAAGACCCAGACCAGGGGAAGAATTCAATCTAGAACCCCTACTTTGTATGTTTATGTATAACTGTTAAAACTGTTGTACTGACAAAATGTACTGACAAAATGCCTGGGTCAAACCTTGGTGCTATCTTTTATTATCTCGGACTGACGACTTAACATCTCTGAGCATCATTTTCCTACTTGGTAACATGAGGGAAGTTAGTGCCTACTTCACATAGTTGTTGTAAAGATGAAATGAAAAGATACTTGTGAAATATTCCCAGGTTGACTTGCACATGATAAGAACTCAATAAATGTTAGCAATGATGTTTACTATTATTATCATTGTTTTTATTATATTCACCCTCCCTTCTTCACTTTCTTCATCACAAAGTGAGGCTGGAAGCACTTGACGGAGCAGCAAGGACAGGGAAACTGGAATCAGATCCCATCCATCCTAGTAGCTGAATAACATTGACAAGTACTTAGCACATTTGAATATATTACCACATTTGTGAAACATAGATAGTGACACTCAACAGAGCTCCTGGGAAATGTTTGACATATAATAAATGCTTAGTAAATAATGTAGTACATAATCACTGCATCAAGACTTCTGCTGAGCCACTCACTCAGCTTGTAACTTTTTAATTTAAGCTTGCAGTTAAAGGAGAAGGCATCTCATCCTTCCCTGTGCTGCTTCCAGCAAAGAGCAGCAGGACAGGGAGCCAAAGCAGGAGCCAGATCTGGCAGGTGCTAGATGAGTGTTGATATCACAAGACCACTGTGCAGAATTTCCCAACTGAATGTGCAAATTATGCTACTCAAGCGGGAATGTCATCCAAGTATGTTTTGGACCCACAGTGACCACATTCCAGTTGGAGTTGGGTGGTGAAATTGACCAGCCAAGAATTTCATTGTTTTATTTAAAAGTGTGAATCATCAGACAAATAGCCTTCCCCATTCAGGTACTGTATTCAGTTTGCACATAATATCTACTTCCTTGGCAGTTGAGTCAGGGAAAAGAATCTCTGAGAAATTGTTCAGGGTCTGGAGAGACATCAGAGGTTAATATCTCAGTGGTTCAAGCAAGGAAACCTCCAGAATATCACTTAAACTTAAACTCTCTAGGACTTAGCTTTCTTATGCATAAAATAAGAAAATAATAGGAAATACTGTGTATGTTGCTGTTATCAAGACCAATTTTCAGGGAAGATCATGGCACAAGTAAAATCCAAATGGGGTTTTTTAAAAATTTTATTTAATTGGAAGAATATTACTTTACAATATTGTGATGGTTTTTGCCATACATCAACATGAATCAGCCATAGGCATATATATGTCCCTTCCCTCTTGATTCCCACTCCTCTCCCCACCCCACCTCATCCCTCCAGGATGTCACAGAGCACTGGTTTTGGGTTTCCTGCGTCATACATCAAACTCTTACGGGCTGTCTACTTTACATATGGTGATGCATATATTTCAATGCTAGTCCCTTAAAATCATCCCACCTTCTCCTTCTCCCACAGAGCCCCAAAGTCTGCTCTTCAAGCCTTTGTCTCCTTTGTTGTCCTGTGTGTAGGATCATTTTTATATTAGTGATAGTGATTATTATACCAAGACCTTTGGTACTTTCAAAATGTATCACATTTTCACTTCCGCTCTAATAAGCTTATATTCTTTTTGGAGAAAACAATTTATATGTAACAAATGAAATGAAGGTACAGAGCTCTTTGAAATGCATGACAACTGAACAACTTCCCTATAGTCTGGAAAGTAAGGCTGAAATCTAAGCCCTCTTCTTCCATCCACGTGATCAACCATCTTATGGCACTGCCTCCAGCTTCGTAAGTTTAGAGGCTGTGGGACATGCCAGTAGACTACACGTGCTCCCATAGCTGGAATGGGACTGGCTTTGGCAGCTCTGAGGCATGTGGCCACACACATGTGGAAGCTGGGTTGGGATGCTTCCATGCTGCTTCCATAGCTCCCACAGTGGATCAAGGTCCATGACAACTGTGGTCCTGGCACCTGACTTTGGTGAGTTTGTGAATACAGCACCTGAGGGACACCATGGCTAGTAACCTGCTGGTTTCCAAGGTTGAGGTGGGGATGAATGCAGTGCCAAAAGCAACCCTTACTTTCTGAGCCTGTACAGCGAGTGATGCCACAGAGTACACTTCCCAGTGGGCTCAAGAGTGGTTCCTCTCCCAATGGGTGTGCTCCAACACTGCCTACCTCACACTACAGCCCAGAAATGGATCTGGAAGCTTCTACCCCAACAATTGGGCATCAGATCCCACTCCCAACAGGACTGTGCCAACCACAGAGCAAACGGGAGGCCTCACTTAATATCTGGTGTAGGAAGAGTCACACATGATGTAGCAACTGAAAAACAACCATCCTAATGTCATAATCATAAGGTTTTCTAAAAGGCTTTGATTACAAAGATGTTCATTATTGAATTGCATAGAGTATTGAACAATAAATGTAACCAAAATATGTAACAAAAAAGGATGATTAATTAATGGGCATTTACTCAGTGGAGTATTTTGCATCCAGTAAAACCCATGAAGACTCCTTCCATGTGTGGCAGAATGTGTTTGCATAAATATAAATTGGAAAGCGGAGGGGCAATATAGGGGCAGGAGATATGGAGGTTCAAATCACCGTGTATAAAATAAGTAAGATACAAGGATATATAGTACAGCACAGAAAGTAGTCAATATTTTATCAGAATTCTAAATGACAAATAACCATTAAAAATTATTAATCAGTATGCTGTACACCTGAAACTCATGTTATTGTTGTAGTTCAGCTGCTCAGTTGTGTCTGACTCTTTGCGACACCATGGACTGCAGCACGCCAGGCTTCCCTGTACTTCTCCGTCTGCCAGAACTTGCTCAAACTCATGTCCACTGAGTTGGTGGTGCCATGCAACCATCTCATCCTCTATTGTCCCCTTATCCTCCTGCTTTCAATCTTTCCCAGCATCAGGGACTTCTCCAATGAGTCAGTTCTGCACATGAGGTGGCCACAGTATTGGAGCTTCAAATTCAGCTTCAGTCTTTCCAATGAATATTCAGGGTTGATTTCCTTTAGGATTGAATGATTTGATCTCCTTGTGATCCAAGGGATTCTCCAACACCACAGTTCAAAAGCATAAATTCTTTGACATTCAAACTTATTTATGGTACAACTCTTACATCTATATATGACCTGGTTTTATAAAAGGCAGAGGAACCAAAGATCAAATTGCCAACATCTGATGGATCATAGAAAAGGCAAGAGAGTTCCAGAAAAATATCTACTTCTGCTTTATTGACTATGCCAAAGCCTTTGTGTGGACCACAACAAACTGGAAAATTTTGAAAGAGATGGGAATACCAGACCACCTGATCTGCCTCTTGAGAAATCTGTATGCAGGTCAGGAAGCAACAGTTAAAACTGGACATGGAACAACAGACTACTTCCAAATAGGGAAAGGAGTACATCAAGGCTGTATATTGTCACCCTGCTTATTTAACTTCTATGCAGAGTACATACGAGAAACGCTGGTCTGGATGAAGCACAAGCTGGAGTCAAGATTGCTGGGAGAAATATCAATAACCTCAGATGACACCACCCTTATGGCAGAAAGCAAAAAAGAAATAAAGAGCCTCTTGATGAAAGTGAAAGAGGAGAAGTGAAAAAGTTGGCTTAACTTTCAGAAAACTAAGATCATGGCATCACTTCATGGCAAATAGATGGGAAACAGTGGAAATGGGGACAGACAATTTTGGGGGGCTCTAAAATCACTGCAGATGGTGACTGAAGCCATGAAATTAAAAGATACTTGCTCCTTGGAAGGAAAGCTATGACATCCAACCTAGACAGCATGTTAAAAAGCAGAGACATTACTTTGCCAACAAAGGTCTGTCTAGACAAAGCTATGGTTTTTCCAGTAGTCATGTATGGATGTGAGAGTTAGAGTATAAAGAAAGCTGAGCAGCCAAGAATTGAGGCTTTTGAACTGTGGTGTTGGAGAAGACTCTTGAGAGTCCGTTGAATGGCAAGGAGATCCAATGATCCATCCTAAAGAAAGTCAGTCCTGAATATTGTTTGAAGGACTGTTGTTGAAACCAAAACTCCAATACTTTGGCCACCTGATGGGAAGAGCTGACTCATTTGAAAAAACCCTGATGCTGAGGAAGATTGAAGGCAAGAGGAGAAGGGGATGACAGAGGATGAGATGATTGGATAGCATCACTGACTCAATGCACATGGCTTTGAGTAAACTCCGGGAGTTGGTGATGGACAGGGAGACCTGGCATGCTGCAGTCCATGGGGTTGCAGAGTTAGACACGACTGAGCGACTGAACTGAACTGAACTGAGATTTGTCATAGATTTTCCTCCAAGGAGCAAGTGTCATAACTTCATGGCTGGAGCCACCATCCACAGGGATTTTGGAGCCCAAGAAAATAAAGTTTGTCACTGTTTCCATATTCCCCGTCTATTTGCCATGGAGTGATGGGGCCAGATGTCATGATCTTAATTTGATGAATATTGAGTTTTAAGTCAACTTTTTCACTCTCGTTTTTTGCCTTCATCAAGAGGCTCTTTACTTCCTCTTCATTTTCTGCCATAAGGGTGGTATCATCTGCATATCTGAGGTTACTGATATTTCTCCCAGCTCTCTATATTCCAGCTTGTGCTTCATCCAGCCCAGCCTTTCACATGATGTACTCTGCACTTAAATTAAATAAACAAGGTGACAATATACAGTCTTGATGAAACATATCATACATCAACTATACCTCAAAAAATGTTAAATGAAAAGCAAAAGGAAATAATATTATATACTACATGCTATGATTCCATATATTTCTCCAAGTAAATGTCAATCAAATACTTAAGTAAAGAGAGAAAAGATCAAGAGACTTCCCCTGAAAGAAAAACAACAAACAGATCTCTTTAGTGTACAGACACTGACTTAAAAAAGGAGGTAATGTAAATACTGAAGGAATTAAGTTAACAACAGAAATGCAAATTACTGTAAAAAGTAAGTAGAATCTATAAAGAAAAACAAAAAAAATTAGAAAACACATTTACAGAGATGAAAGCTGTGTTAAAGGCAGTAAATAGGATTCTAAATAATGAAGAAGAAAGGAAAAGTTATCAGGAAGAGAGAATAATGGAAAGCACCCAATTAGAAAGACAGCATAAATATAGGTTAAAAAATAAAAGTAATATAAGAGATAGCTTACGGGCCATTACAATGTTTGCATTATATGCAATATATATATAATCTATGCATAATAGAGAATCCTAGAAGGAGAAGAAGGAGTAAAAAGGGTTGAAAATGTATTTAAAGGAATGATGTTCAAGCTGGTTTTAGAAAAGGCAGAGGAACCAGAGATCAAATTGCCAACATCCGCTGGATCATGGAAAAAGCAAGAGAGTTCCAGAAAAACATCTATTTCTGCTTTATTGACTATGCCAAAGCCTTTGACTGTGTGGATCACAATAAACTGTGGAAATAAACTGTGGAAAATTCTGAAAGAGATGGGAATACCAGACCACCTGATCTGCCTCTTGAGAAATTTGTATGCAGGTCAGGAAGCAACAGTTAGAACTGGACATGGAACAACAGACTGGTTCCAAATAGGAAAAGGAGTTCATCAAGGCTGTATATTGTCACCCTGTTTATTTA
>NW_011494889.1:10778806-10796248 GCF_000754665.1 Bison bison bison
ATCCAACCAGTCCATTCCAAAGGAGATCAGTCCTGGCTGTTCTTTGGAAGGAATGATGCTAAAGCTGACACTCCAGTACTTTGGCCACCTCATGCAAAGAGTTGACTCCTTGGAAAAGACTCTGATGCTGGGAGGGATTGGGGGCAGGAGGAGAAGGGGACAACAGAGGATGCGATGGCTGGATGACATCACTGACTCAATGGATGTGAGTCTGGGTGAACTCTGGGAGTTGGTGATGGACAGGGAGGCCTGGTGTGCTGTGGTTCATGGGGTCACAAAGAGTCAGACAGGACTGAGCGACTGATCTGATCTGATTCATATGCCTGTTCCTATTTACATTTGCTTAATTGGGAAAGGAGTACATCAAGGCTGTATATTGTCACCCTGCTTGTTTAACTTATATGCAGAGTACATCATACAAAATGCTGGACTGGAGGAAATACAAGCTGGAATCAAGGTCGCTGGGAGAAAGATCAATAACCTCAGATATGCAGATGACACCAACCCTTATGGCAGAAAGGGAAGAGGAACTCAAAAGCCTCTTGATGAAAGTGAAAATGGAGAGTGAAAAAGTTGGCTTAAAAAGCTCAACATTCAGAAAACAAAGATCATGGCATCCAGTCCCATCACTTCATGGCAAATAGATGGGGAAACAGTGGAAACAGTGACAGAATTTATATTTGGGGGGCTCCAAAATCACTGCAGATTGTGACTGTGGCCATGACATTAAAAAAAGCTTGCTTTTTGGAAGAAAAGTTATGACCAACCTAGACAGCATATTAAAAAGCAGACATCACTTTGCCAACAAAGGTCCATCTAGTCAAAGCTATGGCTTTTCCAAGAGTCATGTATGGATGTAAGAGTTGGACTATAAAGAAAGCTGAGCACTGAAGAATTGATGCTTTTAAACTGTGGTGTTGGAGAAGACTCTTGAGAGTCCCTTGGACTGCAAGGAGATCCAACCAGTCTATCCTAAAGGAAATCAGTCCTGATGCTGAAGCTGAAACTCCAAGGGAGGAGAAGGGGACGACAGAGGATGAGATGGTTGGATGGCATCACTGACTCAATGGATATGCATTTGAGTAAACTCTGGGAGTTGGTGATGGATAGGGAGGCCTGGCATGCTGCAGTCCATTCATGCAAAGAGGGGTTGCAAAGAGTTGGACATGACCGAGCAACTGTATTCAGTTCAGGACTGAGCATCCTCCTCATCCTCTGTCACCCAGTTCTCCTTTTGCCTCCAATCTTTCCCAGCATCAGGAAATTTTCTAATGAAAATTTTCTTTCTAATGAATTGGCTCTTTGCATCAAATGGCCAAAGTGTTGGAGAGGATGAGATCGTCAGATAGTATCATTGATTCGATCAATGGATGTGGATATGAGCAAACTGGGAGATAGTAAAGGCAGGGAAGCCTGGCATGCTGTAGTCCATGGGGTTGCAAAGAATCAGACATGACTTAGTGACTGAACAGCAAGAAGCATCTTCCTGTCAATGATTGTTCAACTGTTGTGATTTCAGTTGCAGGAGGAGATGAGCACTTGTCCTATGACTGTGCCGTCTTAACCATTCTCTCCTGAAGTGATTTTATTTTTTAGAGTTTTTATTAAATTTGTAACAATATCATCACTGCTTTTTGTTTTGTTGTTTTGGCTTCCAAGCATGTGGGATCTTAGCTCCCCAACCAGGGGTCAAACCCACACCCCTTGCATTGGAAGGCGAAGTCTCACCCACTGGACCACCAGGGAAGTCCCCAGAAGTGCTTTTAATATGTCAAATTTTTCATATATTTTTCACATATTTTGTAGTAGAGAGTTTTAGGTTGACAGGTTTTTATTTGTATTATATTTTGAAGATGCCAATCAATTTTCACCGATTTCTGTAATTTCTGATGAGAAGTCACCTGTAAGTCTTAGGGGAGTTTTAAAGGGTAAAGTATTTCTTTTTTCCCACCAACAGCTTTTCATATTTTATCTTGTTTCACCAGTTAATACTGTGATGACTTAAAATATGGCTTTATTTATATATTTTTACTGTTTATAACACATCTTGAATCTACAGCTTGAGGTTCTTTAGCAATTTTAGAAGGTTTTCCACCACCATCTCTTCGAATATTGCTTCTGCCTTACCTTACTTTCTCAGTATTATGGTATTACTACTGCGCACATTTTAGATTTTATCGATTTATTCCATATCTTTCTCAACTACTCAGTATTTCCCATTCTTCTGTTATTTCAATGAATGTTTCTGTATATTTTCACATGCTTTAATCCCCCCTTTACTTGTGTTTATTGTTAAGTTCCTATATTGAGTTCTTAATTTTACTTATATTTTTTCAGCTTCATGATTTTATTTGATTTTTAAATGTAGTCTAGTTCTCACTAAATTTTTCATGTTCTAATCTAATATTTTGGACATATAAACCCCCATTTAAAAAAGTTGAAATGTTATAAATACAAGATGATCTAAATATCTTTCAGGCCTGCTGCTCTTACCTGAATTTATTCTTGGTTATCAATTATTATATGTTACATCCTTGCATGCCTGGTAAATTTTTTTGAAAGTCATCTTGTCAGAAAAAGGTGTGGTGATAATATGTTTGTGGATGATATGCTTTTCCTCCAGAGAGGATAAAATTTTGTTTCTATCAGGTGACTATGGTAGAGGCAAGTCACAAATCAAGTTAGCATTGATCTACTTTAGATCTGATCCTTGTGAAACACAGTCTAGTTCTAGATTTTCTTTATTGTTTGAAGCAAACTTTCATGTTTCATAAAAAAAAAATCAGGACTAGGGTAAGGCAAGTGAGACACATAAGGCACAAAAGTTAATAAGTGAGTGCTGCCTAAAATTTTGCCCCATAAATGCTTAATTTGCATCTTCTTAGTCTTGGCCCTGATATGAACTGAAAATCTGTGCTAGTTACCAAGCAATTTTTCCTTCATATTTTAGACTTTCTAAGATCTGCTGAGCTTCTTAATTTCTTTCCTTGACTAAATAAGCAAAAATCTCAAGAGAAATTATCATTATTAAGTTTTAGTATCTCGTTTGTCTATCTCCACTTCCGTCTGGATTTTTTAGCTCCTAAGTCACCACTTTATTTATAGTTTTCCCATGGTTTCAAACATATTTTTTAAAAAATTAATCTACCCTTTCTAGTTATTCTCTGCAGAATGGTTTGTGGAAACAAGCTGGCCTATCATGGTCAGAAATGGAAATGCCTCCTGTTTTCTATGTGTGTCATAATGACAGACTGAGAGGCAATTTCACATCTTTCTCAAACTGCTAACATTCTTTTGGGATGTTTTAATCATCCACATGGATGTTCATTTTCTCGTGTTGGTATTCCTCAGTATTTCTCCTTGAGTGGAACTGTGCATACAAAGCATGATATGCTGCCTTAACTCTGATGAATCTTAAAATTTATAAGCCCATCCCAGAACGTTCGTCTTGGCTTTGACCCCAGTATTTAAACACTTTGTGGAATACCTCTCTCTGGACATCTTCTGTGCTCCTAGAATGCAGAATGTCCAGTAATGTAACCATTGTCTTCGTTTTCACCTCACTGCTCTGAATTTATTTTTCTGCTTCTATTTGCTGTCTTAATTAATGTTGCTTGCTTTCCCCAGGATCCTATCTTAAACTACAAACTACTTAAAGCTATCCTCTATCCTTTTATTGTAAATTTTGCATGTTTCATCAAGCACATTATATGAGGAGTATATATAATATATGATATTTTATAAAAGCACATATTTAGTATATATGTTAAATATATCTAGTATAAAGTATTTAAGTATGCTCCCTTTACCTCCCACTTACACACTGGGTTTGCCTAAGTTTGGACTTATGATTGCTCACCTAGACTTTCCCAACATCCTACTCATTCAGAGATGGCAAATGCCTACTTTATGTCTGCTTCTCCTTTCTTCTTCCCTTTCTTTCACTAAAGACAAGCTTATTTTTTTTATTACTAGAGACTCTATTACTTTATTACTGGAGTCCAGTTGCAATTCTCAAGTTTTCCTCAAAGCAGCATTCCCTAGAGACACTTTTAGAGTTGACAAGCAAGTTGAAAGCAATTTGTCATCTCTTCTCTGTCCTTCTCTACCAGATGGTCAGTATATAGTATAAATTCTGCCATTGGAGATATATCATTACAGGAAATCTGCTTGTATCACTTCCATGTTTAAGAATCTCCTCTTGCTTACAAAAAAGGCATTTGCTCACTGGTTGAGTTAAATGGCATTTCATCTTCCCCTATTCACTATAAGCCTGTTTAACTCAAATTTTTTTTTATTAATTACTTTACAATATTGTATTGGATGCAGGATAACTCGGATTTTAAATTTATTCTTTTCTAAATTTCTCTGAGCAGAATTAGTTGATCCTCCCTCTAGATCTCCAGAACACCTTTTTAATCTTTAATTGAGAAAATAGCACTTCTCACTATTAGGTTTTTAATTATTTACATATATATCTGGGAGAGCATTTTTGTTAAAAACAGTGTCCTCATTTAATGCAAAATGTCTAGTAGGTGATCAATTAACATATATTAAACTAGTAATTTCAGTGAGCAACTCTCTTTTTCCTATGGGAACAGTGCCAATGATGCTTGCTTATTTTTCTTTTGTTATTTGTTCAATAAATACACTTTGAATGTCTACTATGTACTAGTTATGAGCATTATTCATGACAGAAATCTGCAATCTAACCAAAGAATTACCCTGCATCTAAAGCAATAGGAAGAAAGTTAGGACCACTTTAAGTGGCTTTTATGCAAACATTTCAATCTGTCGTGCTCCCTTGCATGGGTCAAGGAACTGAAAATGAAGTATTTGGCTCTCAATGAGTAGGGCACAATTCTTGGCTCACTTTGATAAATATTGATCTTGTATAAATTACTCAGGAGAGGCAATTGATGGTTCTCTGAGATACACACACACACAGCCCCCACTCCCTTTTATGCAAAGACATAAATCATTTATGAATAGAGCCCCACATGCTCTATGAATAAGTCCCTTGGATTCCAAGATGACTGATACACAAGCATTTTTCTCAGTTGAGTGCAGACATAAATTTAAGCAAACAGTCAGAATATATGAAGTAACAATGCCCCTTTGCTCATGGTAAGTTGAGAGATACATAATAGATTTCCAAAGGTAAGCATGCACTCTTCCAGGTAAACATCATTAAATGTGGGTGTGCATCTGTGCCTTAATAAAACTTAAGGCAAGGAGATAGCTCTTTAGAAACATCTCACATCATGATCATTCAATTTTAAGTTTTAGTTGCTAGTAGAAAATGGAGGGTTAGTATGTGTGTGAAATTTTGCAGAATTCCTTTTCTTTGACTACAGTTGAATCAAGTCTTTGGTTTCATTTGGAAAGTTCCAAAAGCACAATGAAGGGTCTGTGTGTGGTGCAGAGTCATTAAAATTTTAAAAAGGGCAGCAAACACTGGTTTTCTGGAGTTCTAGTGGTGAGATTACTAATGAGAGAGTTTAACCTCTGGGAACTTCATCACCGAAGGGCCAGGAGAAAGAGAAACTGACAAATAGCTTGTGGTCCATTGGCAGGAGCTGGAATTTGTCATTTGGGTTCACACACAGTGTCGGAATGCTGAAGTTTCTTGGGAGAAATAAAGGAAAGTGACTTGTGCTTTTCAATACCTTTACTTATGTGACTGTCCCCACCTCGAATGGTTTTTGCCCCCCAATTAAAACTTTTCACATACTGCACATTTTTGTCAGTTGTATTCACATTCTGCACATTTTTGTATTCACAGAATGTACAACTGTATGCGCAGTTGTATTCACAACTAAAAAGGTATATATAAGCCATGACATAAGAAATTCTTGTTTAGGAATTAATGGACAGAAAGTCTTTAATGACTTTCTCAGGGTCATTGTATATGAGATGTGTATATGAGAATTATTCCAGAAATATTCATAAAGGAAAAATAGAAAATCACTTAAATGCCCATAATAGCAGATTGGTTAAGCAAATTATGAAACATTCTTACAAAGAAAAGAAATACAGAAGTTAAATGTACAGTAGATAAATATAAATATAATAGGTAGAAGGCTGTCCAAGTTATACTGAGGTTTAAAAAGGTGGGGCACTGCAGAATGGTATTTGTAGTATGATTTATTTTAAAGCAAATAAAACCAACATATCATGTATACATACACAGATATGTTTTATGATGGTTATGTCTTGGGAGTGTAATTAAAGCAAGAGTGGGGCAAACTTTCACTTCTTACAATCAATTTGTCTGTATTAGTTGAATTTATTCTAATACAAAGGGCTACCCAGGTGGCTCATCAGTTAAGAATCTGCCTACAATGCAGGAGACGCAGGAGACATAGGTTTAATCCCTGGTTTTGGAAGATGCCCTCAAGGAGGGCATGAAACCCACTCCAGTATTCTTGCCTGGAAAACCCGTTGGCCAGAGAAGCCTGGCAGGCTACAGTCCATAGGGTTGCAAATAGTCACACACATCTGAAGTGACTGAGCATGGATAAGAGTTGTGTGATTGTTTTGTTAGTTGAAAATAATTATTTTTTAAAAAAGAACTTATTTATCGTTCAGACTCAAACTCAAATACTTTGTGGAGAAAGGGATTCTCCCATTTCTGAAAAGCAGTAGATTTTTGTACCAATTTTCTCACTCTTGCTGCATATTTTTGTAGCATTATATAGAGGACACTTAATATGATATCAGAAAACTAGAATTCAAATCCACTGTGCCGCTTTCTAGCTGTAAAGTCATTTTGGTAATAATACATCTTCCAAGTCTAAAATTTCCTTTCTGCAAATAGGAGAAAGAATGCTAATGCCAGATTCCTTGGGAAGAATAAACAATAGGCATGAATATAATATTGACAATTTGTGTTCTTATTTTGTGCATTCTATAACATTTCAGCCCTTATGAGAGCAGGGACTCCTACATTCATTAATTTATTCATTAGGTATAGGATGAGGTACTCCTGTGTGTCAGACACTGTGCTAAACTTTATGGATAAAACGATAAACAAAAAGATAGCATCTTATCTCATATGCAAATTGCAATTAAGAGAACACACACACAACTAAAATTGCCAAACACTGCAGTAAGTGTTATATAATAGGAGAATCAGGAGATTCCTTTGGTAGGAAGTGGTATTTTCAACTGAGACCCAGGGGGTGAATAAGCTTTAGCAGACACAGAAGTTAGAGAAGAATCAACAAGTGTGTCAAGCAGAAGAAAATGATTGAATGACAGTGTAGAGCACTGTGAATATTAAATATATTCTGCATGACTGGTAATTAACTAGTGAGCAGGGAGGGTGAAATATTAGGTCGGGCACCTCTCTAATATTCCTCCTGGCTTCCCCAGTGATTCAGTGGTGAAGAATCTGTCTGCAATGCAGGAAAGGTAGGAGACATGGTTTTGATCCCTGAGTTGGAAAGATCCCCTGGAAGGAGGGCATGGAAGCCCACTCCAGCATCCTTGCCTGGAGAACCCCATGGACAGAGGAGCCTGGTGGGCTACAGTCCGTAGGGTTACAAAGAGTCAGACACAATTGAAGCGATGGAGCACACAAGCACACACAGCATTTCTCCTCACCCCTAGTGCTGTTCATTCTCTCTAAGAACTAGTGGAGGCTCACAGTATGTTAGGTTAGAATTTAAATGTTTTCCAAGCAACTGGACCCAGTAGCTGCAGGAAGATTAAATGGTCTGAGACCTAGAAAGCCCAGACTATCTTAATACTTATGTAGAGACCCAGCAGCCTGAAGGATACATGAATCCACTAAGCCTTCACAGAACTGAAGGAATGTGCTAAGCGTGGCCATCTGGGAGATGGAGGTGAAGGAAATGAAGAGATGCATTTTTGTTTGGAGTGGGGGCTTTGTCAGGAAGTGATAACTCAGCCACATCATTGGTGCAATTAAAGGCAAAGAGTCTGTGACAGGAGTTGTATCAGCTTTCAAATCTCATTTGCTCAAAATTCAAGGGAATTTTGGTTAAGACTCCAGGCTTCCAATGCAGAGGGGGGTGCAGTTTCCATCCCTGATTGCGGAAATAATATCCTGCATGCTGCGTAGCATGGCCCAAAACAAAAACAAAAACAAAAAACAAAAAAATCATGAAGCTTCTGACCATACAGAAATCTCTGGCATTAAAACAAACACTTGAAATTTAAAAACACACTTTATTTAAGTAACAAAACACAAAGGCTAAGAAACTTCACATTCTGGTGCTTAAATGTGCTTAATAAGGCACCTGGCTATCTCTCATTTTTTAGAGGATGAAACCTCATGCCCAAAGACCATGAACTCTAGTCGTTTATCAACACAGACGTTCATCGGTTATCTCTATCAAGTGCCTGTTGGCTGTTCCCAGTCCTATAAGCTGGGAATAGAAGGACAAAAGAGTGCTTTCCTCTGGCTCCATGGTGCTGACCATTTAGTAGCAAAGGATATAAGGTGTTTTGAGATATGACACACTACATTGGAAACATATGAGTAAAACCTGGAAGAGGGGATTCGGAAAGCTTTCAGTGAAGGATGCAGCACTGAACTCATTCTGAAGAAGTGCACGGTTTTTGCTCATTCAAAAAGGGAAGTTAACACTGTAAGCAGAGGAATCAGTACACACAGACAATAATAGCATAAACTTGCTGAATCAAGACACACATTGGCAATAAGGCATTTACAAAGTAGTAGCAACTTCTGACCACCTAGCTGGGATACGAAAGGCACTTTCTTAACATCAATCCCATATCTGAACAAGAAAAAACTTGAAGGTGATGGGTGAACTCACATCTTCTAACACCGAAATTAGTAGACAGAAGCATTTAATAATATGCTATAGATTTGACTTTCTAAGAGTTTTATTTTTCAAAAAGTAAAGGAAGGATACAGGAAGCTTGGGGCTGGTGCACTGGGATGACCCAGAGGGATGCTATGGGCAGGGACCGGGGAGGGGGTTCAGGATTGGGAACATGTGTACACCCATGGCGGATTCCTGTTGATGTATGGCAAAACCAATTCAATATTGTAAAGTACTTAGCCTCTAATTAAAATAAATTTAATTTAAAAAAAGTAAAGGAAGAAAAAAGAATGAATTAACTATTTAATTCAGATTTGTAAAAAAAAAAAAAGGAAGCAATGGTTATGTGCAAGATGGCTAAGTAAAGAAAATAGTGAAAGTGGGGCAGACACATTTTAAATAGACTAAGCGATTATGTACATAATTTTATTTACTTTTCTGAACAACTTAGAATATGACTATTACCCTATTTTATGGATGAGAAAAATGGTACCTCAGAGGCTTGTCAGGATGCACAAAGTCATTAATGCTGGGATCCTAGTCCATCTTCACTTTGCGCTCTTTATATTATGTTACATGGAATGGGAATAAATCTGTGGTCCCTGGTATACAGTAGCCTTACAATAAGAATTTGACAAATGAACCTAAGCACCATTAGGACAAATATATATTCATCTTATTTACCAGGAAAATGACAGACATAGTGTTTTTTGGATTTTTATTCTAGTAGGAAAGCTAGCTAAAAAATAATATATAATATAAATATAAGTAGCAATAATTTCCATAAGGAAAAATGGAGGTGGGTAAAGGAAAAGAAATAATGTGTGGTCATATTTTCTTGGTGTAGTTGGTTTGGGAGGTGAAGGACTGTTTTAGACAAGGAGACATTTGAGCAGAGACCTGAGCAAAGTGTGGTGGAGGATTAATCAATTATTGCTGTATCAAAGTACACCAGAGCTTATTGGCTAAAAATTACACTTCTTACTGCAGGTTTTCAGTGTTTCTGGTGTCCAGCTCAGAGTCTCTCATGAGGCTGCAGTCAAGAGTCCTCTAGGCCCGCAGTCCTTGCAAAGATGGACAAGACAGAAAAGGATCCTCTTCAGTCTCACTCAGGAGGTTGCTGGCAAGACTCAGTCCTTCCCAACCTGTTGGGGAATTCAGCTCTTGACTGGCTGCTGGTAAAGTGATCACCTCCAGTTCCTTGTCACATTAGTCTCTCCAGACAGCAGCCCCAAGATGGTAACTCACAGAGCAAGTGAGAAGCATCAGAGAGAGAGAGTGAGCAAGACTTCACAGTCTTTCATAGCCTAATCTTTGGGGGACATCCCATCACTGTTGTTCTTCTTGACAGCAGGTCTGTGCTGGTCTATATTTTAGAAGTCACACAGAGAGGACGGCATCACACAGACATGAATCCCAGGAGGTAGATCTCTGGAAGCCCAGCTAGAAAGCTGCAGGTGACAGGATGGAACTGTCCATAGATATAGGGAAAGAGCACACTGCTATGGGGAAGAGCAAATGCAAAGACAAGGGCATGTTTGAGTGACAGATAAGGTGGGAGAGAAATAAGAAGAGGAGAAGGTGGAACTTATAAGCCAGGCGGTGTCAATTCCTAGTCATATGGAACGTTTTAGGTCTCACTAGTTTGGATTTGATTATGAATGTGAACAAAAGTCCTTTAAGAGATTTGAGTAAAGGAAATGAAATTAATCTTGCTTTAATAAGATCACAGTGATAGCAAATAGTACATTCATTATATTTATTTGTTTGTTTGTTTCTAGTTACTTTTAGTGACCTTTGTAAGGGGATCACAGCATTATTGTGGTGAAGGGGCTTGCAAAACTCAAAGAAGCTATGACAATGTTGTGCAGGGCCACCCAAGACAGATGGCGATGGTGAAGAATTCTGACAAAATGTGGTCCAATGGAGGAGGAAATGGCAAACCATTCTAGTATTCTTGCCATGAGAACCCCATGGACGGTATGAAAAGGCAAAAAGATATGCCACTGGAAAATGAGCCCCACAAGCTGGAAGATGTGCAATATGCTTGCTACCGGGGAAGAGTGGAGGATAATTATTAACAACTCTAGAAAGAATGAAGTGGCTGGGCCAAAGCAGAAACGATGATCAGTTGTGGATGTGTCTGGTGGTGAAAGCAAAGTCTGATGCTCTAGACAACAATACTGCAAAGGAACCTGGGATGTTAGGTCCATGAATCAAGGTAAATTGGACACGGTCAAGCAGGAGATGGCAAGACTGAACATCAACATCTTAGGGGAATCAGTGAACTAAAATTTAATTCATATTACCACTAAACCTACTACTGTGGGCAAGAATCCCTTAGAAGAAATAGAGTAACCCTCATAGTCAAAAGAAGAGCTCAAAATCCAGCACTTGGCTGCAATCTCAAAAACGACAGAATGGTCTCTGCTCATTTCCAAAGCAACTCATTCAACATCACAGTAATTCAAGTCTATGCCCCAAACACTAACGCTGAAGAAGCTGAAGTTGAATGGTTCTATGCTGGCCTAAAACACCTTCTAGAACTAACACCAACAAAAGATATCCTTTTCATCATATGGGATTGGAATGCAAAAGTAGGAAGTCAAGAGATAACCTGGACTAACAGGCAAGTTTGGTCTTGGATTAAAAAATGAAGCAGGGCAAAGGCTAACAGAGTTTTGTCAAGAGAATACACTGGTCATAGCAAACACCCTCTTCCAGCAACACAAGAGACTACTCTATACACGGACATCACAAAATGGTCAATGTCGACATCAGGTTGATTATATTCTTTGCAGTTGAAGATGGAGAATCTCTATACAGTCAGCAAAAAACAAAAAGACCTTGTTCTGACTGTGGCTTAGATGATGAACTCCTTATTGCAAAATTCAGGCTTAAATTGAAGAACACAGGGAAACCACTGGCCATTCAGGTATGACCTAAATCAAATTCCTTATGATTATACAGTAGAGGGAGTGAAGAGAAATTTGACGGATTAGATCTGGTAGACAGAGTGCCTGAAGAACTATGGACAGAGGTTTGTAACATTATACAGGAGGCAGTGATCAAAACAATTCTAAAGAAAAAACAAATGCAAGAAGGCAAAGTGATTGTCTGAGTAAGCTTTACAAATAGCTGAAGACAGTAGAGAAGCAAAAAGAAAAGGAGAAAGGGAAAGATATACCCAACTGAATACAGAGTTCCAGAGAATAGCAAGGAGAGATAAGAAGAGAGGGATGGTACAGGGAGGGAGGTGGGAGAGGGGTTCAGGATGGGGAACATGTGTACACTCGTGGTGGATTCATGTTGACGTATGGCAAAACCTATACAATATTGTAAAGTAATTAACCTACAATTAAAATAAATAAATTTATATTAAGAAAAAAAAGAAGATCTTAAATAAACAATGCAAAGAAGTAGAGGAAAACAATAGAATGAGAAATACTAGAGAGCTCTTCCAGAAAACTGGACATACCAAGGGAACATTTCATGCAAGGATGGACATGATAAAGGACAGAAACAGCAAGAGCCTAACAGAAGCAGAAGAGATTAAGAGGAGGTGGCAAGACTACACTGAATAACTACACAAAATAACTTCTTAATGGCCCAGATAACCATGATGGTGTGGTCACTCATATAGAACCAGACATCCTGGAGTGTGAAGTCAAGTGGGCCTTTGGAAGCGTTACTACAAACAAAGCTAGTAGAAGTGATGGAATTCCAGCTGGGCATCTAAAAATCTCCAAAGATGATGCTGTTAAAGTGCTGCACTCAATATATCAGCAAATTTAGAAAACTCAGCAGTGGCCACAGGACTAGAACAAATCAGTTTTCTTTCCAATCCCAAAGAAGGGCAATGCCAAAGAATGTTCAAAGTACCATACAATTGCACTCTTTTCTCATGCTAGTAATGTTATGCTCAAAATTCTTCAAGTTAGACCAGTTCAGTCGCTCAGTCATGTCTGACTCTTTGCACTCCTAGGGACTGAAGCATGCCAGGCCTCCCCTTCCATCACCAACTCCCAGACTTTACTCAAACTCATGTCTATTGAGTCGGTGATGCCGTCCAATCATCTCATTCTCTGTCATCACCTTCTCCTCCTGCCTTCAATCTTTCCCAGAATCAGGGTCTTTTCAAGTGAGTCAGTTCTTTGCATCAGGTGGCCAAAGTATTGGAGTTTCAGCTTCAGCATCAGTCCTTCCAATGAATATTCAGGACTGATTTCCTTTAGGATGGACTGGTTGGATCTCCTTGCAGTCCAAGGGACTCTCAAGAGTCTTCTCCAACACCACAGTTCAAAAGCACCAATTCTTCTGTGCTCAGCTTTCTTTATAGTCCAACTCTCACATCCATAAATGACTACTGGAAAAGCCATAGCCTTGACTAGACAGACCTTTGTTGACAATGTAGTATCTCTGAACTCCCAAATGTACAATCTGGGTTTAGAATAGACAAAAGAATCAGATATCAAATTGCCAATATTTGTTGGATCATAGAGAAAGCAAGGGGATTCCAGAAAAATATCTACTTCTGCTTCACTGACTATGCTAAAGCCTTTGACTGTGTGGATCACAACAAACTGTGGAAAGTTCTCAAAGAGAGAGGAATACCAGACCACCTTACCTGTCTCCTGAGAAACCTGTATATGGGTCAAGAAGCAACAGCTAGAACTTTCCATGGAACAACTGACTGGTTCAAAATTAGGAAAGGAGGACATCAAAGCTATATATTGTCACCGTGTTTATTTAACTTATATGGAGAGTATATCATGCAAAATGCTGGGCTGGAATCACATGTTGGAATCAAGATTGCTGAGAGAAATTTCCACAACCTCAGATATGCAGATAATACCACTCTAATGGCAGAAAGTGAAGAGGTAATAAAGAGCCTCTTGATGAGGGTGAAAGAGGAGAGTGAAAAAGCTGGCTTAAAATTCAACATTCAAAAAACTAAGATCATGGCATCTAGTCCCATCACTTCATGGCGAATAAAAGGGGAAAAAGTGGAAACAGTAATAAATTTTATTTTCTTGAACTCCAAAAGCACTGTGGATGGTGTCTTCAGCCATGAAAATAAAAGATGCTTGCTCCTTGGAAGGAAAGCTTGACAAACCTAGACAGCATGTTAGAAAACAAAGACATCACTTTACTGACAGAGTCCATATAGTCAAAGCTATTGTTTTTCCGGTAGTCATGTATGGATGTGAGAGTTGGACCATAAAGAAGGCTGAGTGCCAAAAAATTCATGCTTTCAAATTGTGGTGCTGGAAAAGACCCTTGAGAGTTCCTTGGCCTGCAAGGAGGTCAAACCAATCAATCCGAAAGAAAATCAGTCCTGAATATTCATTGGAAGAACTGATGTGAAGTTGAAGCTCCAATACTTTTGGGGCACCTGATGTGAAGTACTGACTCAATGGAAAAGACTCTCATGCTGGGAAAGATTGAGGGCAGGAGGAGAAAAGGGCAGCAGAGACTGAGATGGTTGGATAGCATTGTGGACTCAGTGGATATTACTTTGAGCAAACTCTGGGGGATGGTGAAAGACAGGGGAGCCTGGTATGCTGCAGTTCATGGGGTCTCAAAGAGTAGAACACTACTTAGTGACTGAACAAAAACAACTAAGGGAAAACTGGCCATTCCATGTCTTTATTTCCTATATTTAAAAAGTATATCATTTTGCTAGTTCTTAACACCCTGAATCTGACAAGTTAGTGATCTATAGGGAGATGACTTGAAATCAGATATTTTTTTTTTAGGATTTGAGCTACTCTATGTTTTGGCAGGAAGGACTAGTTGATTTATTATTAATAATTATTAATTATTGTTTTGCAATTAGTTGAACTTGTGCCTCTTCTGCCTCAGACAAATTCAGGGGAACAGGGAGCTGGAATGAGAAGCAGTATGGTGAGATTTTTTCCTGTCTGTGCATGGGGAGCCATGTGGAAAGTCTGCAAGAGCCCTAGGATATTCGGGGTTTGCAGGGTCTAACTCCTGGAAACTGCATGTGTGCATTCTAAGTCACCTTGATCGTGTCCCACTCTTTTGTGACTCCATGGAGTGTAGCCCACCAGGCTCCTCTGTCCGTGGGATTCTCCAGGCAAGAACACTGGATCCGTGTCTCTTTTGCCTCCTGCTTTGGCAGTTGGGTTGCTTACTACTAGCGCCACCTGGGAAGCCACTCCTGGAGAATAAACACACTTAAATTGCTGATTCCTTCTCCCTAGTTGTCTGGGTCAGTTAATCTCAGCACAGAGCGGCCAGCTGAGCTCTTTCCTGGCCAGGATGTTCTGCTTTGAAATTCCCCATAGGCTACCTCACCCAGTGATGTCAGAGGGGTGAGTGCCCGCCAGCCCTCCCTCTTGCAAGATGCTGTGTGTGTCTCTTTACTCAGGAAACATCTGCTTGATCCAGCAGGTCACTGGCTGTTTCATAAGTTAGTGGGACAGAATAGGATGTGAAGACACAGAACTTCGGTGATTGCTCAACCCCACCAGCAAGTTGCAAACTAAAATGAGATATGAGGAAACAGGCTCCCTGGCCCCCTCTCTCCAGAAACCCCAGCACCTTGGCTGCACAGGCACATTTCCTAGCTTGTGATGGAAAACAAATGCTGTTTACAAGAGCCTGAAGTAGCTGGAAGCCAACAGGAGCCGAACAGAGTAGTGGAGTGAGAACTCCTACTTGGGGGCTTTCAGCAATCCAGCAGTGATTCAACACTGACCTGAAATAATACTTACTGTCCCTGGAAAAACTATTATACTCTATCCCTTGGTAAATGAAATCACACACTCCTTGGTGAGCAGAATACCTGACCACTAGAAACAGACCCAGTCTCTCCTAAGCTGTTTGGCATAGAACAGAGGCTGCTGTGTGTCCTTCATTGAGCTCCAAGTACTGTTTTTCTCTTGCTTGGCTTCCATTGGCTGTTTCTCAGTTGATGAACCACTAGAGAGGAATCAAATAAAATATGTAAGAGAAAATGGGACTGGTGTCTGCCCCCACCCCCTGCAACCTCTATATCTGTCTCTGAGGGAATTAGTTTTTTTTTATTTTTTAACTTCCAGGATCCATGCCTGCGAATGAAAAGCTCTGCTTTCCTTATCCTGCTCTGCCTCCTGCCTCTCTCTCTCTTGTGTGGACTTCTAGACAGTCAATATAAGTCCTCCAAAAGTGTTGAATCAGAATGGAAAGGCAAAAATAAACAAATATAATTTTAAGTTATAAAATAAAGCAAACAAAACAGAAACTCAGCAAGCCAAAACAGTTCTAGCCTCAACATTTATTTTTTCTCAAAATTCATCCTTCTGATGAGGATAAAGTGGAAAATAAGATTAAATGTATGTTTTTTACCCATCTTTCTGCCATCAAGTCGAATTGTGTTCCCAGGGTTTTAGAGATACTGCTTCTCCATTATTTTATTTATTCCTCAGCATAGAGTTTCAGTATTTTGTGTGTTCTCTATATTGAGTGTATAGCTGGTAACTAGGCACAATTCTATGCTCTCTAGGAATCTTTATATGTATATAAGTGTAAGGATGAAATTATCTAATGTCTGTGAAATTGCTCATCCTGTGCCTGGCATTTAGAAAGTGGTTAGTAAATGTTTATAGCTTTTGCTCCCAACTGCAAACATTCCTGCCTCCCAGCTTCCCTACCTCTATGCTTTGCCTCAAGTTATTCCTTTACCAAATTTTCTAAGGAAATCTTCCCATGCTTTGTCAAATTTCTGTCCAAATTCAAGATTTATAGCAAGAAATTGTCTCACATGATTATGTAGGCCAAGAAGTCCTAAAATCTTTTTGGAAACTTAGTAAGTAGATATAGCATAAAATGTAACTTGTTGAAAATTTTATTGAAAATTTTATCTCACATTTATTTAGCTTCCTTCATCTTTACATGTGTGTTTAGATTAGTCATGAAAATTTCATGACACCTTAAACAGCTAACTATTATCTTAAGTAATCTTTCTGGCTTATGAATTCTATTGTTTGAGCTATCATGAAATTATTTGACTTTTTGTAAACACAGGTAAAAATGTATTTAATGCTCACAACTCTAAAGATACACCTGTTTTAATTAAACCAATAAATTTAAGATAGCTTTAATCTTAATCTTATCTTAGATCAAAATAACTTAGAAAATATTTGGATTAGTGTCTGTATTTCTGAGTATATATTTGATTTATATAATGCTTGTTTGTCTTTAGTCAATAAAATAGAACCCTTTAGGAAATATTAATAATCTTGGTAATGCTATTCAGAAGCAAAAGCATAAAAAAATCACATATCTATAGTATACATGGCTCCTTAGATGGAGCTAGTGGTAAAGAACCTGTCTGTCAATGCAAGGGATATAAGAAGTGCAAGCTCATTGCCTTGGTTTGGGAAGATATTCTGAAGGAGGAAATGGCAACCCACTCCAGTATTCTTGCCTGGAGAATCCTACGGACAGAGGAACCTGGTGGGCTACAATCCATGGGGTCACAGCATCAGACACGACTGAAGTGACTGAGGATGCACATAGAGTATACATATATCAGTTAAGTTCAGTCACTCAGTTGTGTACTACTCTTTGCAACTCCATGGACTGCATTACACTAGGATTCACTATCCATCGCTAACTC
>NW_011494889.1:10796348-10796622 GCF_000754665.1 Bison bison bison
TACTGTCCCTGGCACCAGTCCCATTTTCTCTTACATATTTTATTTGATTCCTCTGCTGCCCCCACCCCCTGCAACCTCTATATCTGTCTCTGAGGGAATTAGTTTTTTTTTATTTTTTAACTTCCAGGATCCATGCCTGCGAATGAAAAGCTCTGCTTTCCTTATCCTGCTCTGCCTCCTGCCTCTCTCTCTCTTGTGTGGACTTCTAGACAGTCAATATAAGTCCTCCAAAAGTGTTGAATCAGAATGGAAAGGCAAAAATAAACAAATATAA
>NW_011494889.1:10796722-10797131 GCF_000754665.1 Bison bison bison
TCAGCAAAGTAATGTCTCTGCTTTTCAATATGCTGTCTAGGCTGGTCATAGCTTTTTTTCCCCAAGGAGCAAGCATCTTTTAAGTTCATGGCTGCAGTCACCATCTGCACTGATTTTGGAGCCAAATAAATAAAGTCTGTCACTGTTTCCATTGTTTCCCCATCTTGTGCCATTAAGTGATGGGACTGGATGCCGTAATCTTAGTTTTCTGAATGTTGAGTTTTAAGCCAACTTTTTCATTTCTCCTCTTTCACTTTTATCAAGAGGCACTTTTGTTATTCTTTGCTTTCTGCCATAAGGGTGGTGTCATCTGCTTATCTGAGAGTATTTATATTTCTCCCGGCAATCTTGATTCCTGCTTGTACTTCATCCAGCCTGGCATTTTGCATGATGTACTCTGTATAGAAGT
>NW_011494889.1:10797231-10797574 GCF_000754665.1 Bison bison bison
CTTCGCTGTCCATCACCAACTCCTGAGCTTATTCAAACTCATACCTATTGAGTCGGTGATGCCACCCTACCATCTCATCTTCTGTCGTGCTCTTCTCCTGCCTTCAATCATTCCCAGCATCAGGGTCTTTTTCAATGAGTCAGTTCTTTGCATCAGGTAAGTATTGGAGTTTCAGCTTCATTAGGAGTCCTTCCAATGAATATTAAGGACTGATTTCCTTTAGGATTGACTTGTTTGATCTCCTTGCAGTCCAAGGGACTCCCAGAGTCTTCTCCAAAACCACAGTTCAAAACCATCTATTCTTCAGCGCTCAGCTTTCTTTATACTCCAATTCTCACATCCA
>NW_011494889.1:10797674-10802308 GCF_000754665.1 Bison bison bison
ATAAGGGTGGTGTCATCTGCTTATCTGAGAGTATTTATATTTCTCCCGGCAATCTTGATTCCTGCTTGTGCTTCATCCAGCCTGGCATTTTGCATGATGTACTCTGCATAGAAGTGGAATAAACAGGGTGACAATATACAGCCTTGATGTACTCCTTTCCCAATTTGGAACCAGTCTGTTGTTTCATGTCCAGTTCTAACTGTTGCTTCCTGACGTGCATACAGATTTCTCAGGAGGCAGGTAAGATGATCTGGTATTCCCATCTCTTGTAGAATGTTTAAGAGTTTGTTGAGATCCACACAGTCAAAGGCTTTGGTGTAGTCAATAAAGCAGAAGTAGATGTTTTTTCTGGAACTCTCTTGCTTTTTTTGATGATCCAACAAATGTTGGTAATTTGAACTCTGGTTCCTCTGCCTTTCCTAAAACCAGCTTGAACATCTGGAATTTCGCAGCTCCCATACTGTTGAAGCCTGGCTTGGAGAATTTTGAGCATTGCTATTGTATGAGATTGGAGAAAGCAATGGCACCCCACTCCAGTACTCTTGCCTGGAAAATCCCATGGACGGAGGGCCTGGTGGGCTGTAGTCCATTGGGTTGCTAAAAGTCGGACACGACTGAGCGACTTCACTTTCACTTTTCACTTTCATGCATTGGAGAAGGAAATGGCAACCCACTCCAGTGTTCTTGCCTGAAGAATCCCAGGGACGGGGGAGCCTCGTGAGCTGCCGTCTATGGGGTTGCACAGAGTCAGACATGACTGAAGCGACTTAGCAGCAGCAGCAATGTATGAGATGAGTGCAACTGTGTGGTAGTTTGAGCATTCTTTGGCATTGCCTTTCTTTGTGATTGGAATGAAAACTGACCTTTTCCAATCCTGTGGCCACTGCTGAGTGTTCCAAGTTTGCTGGCATATTGAGTGCAGCACTTTCACAACATCATATTCTAGGATTTGAAATAGCTCAACTGGAATTCAGCACCTCCACTAGCCTTGTTTGTAGTGATGCTTCCTATGGCCCATTTGACTTCCCAGTCCAGGATGTCTGGCTCTAGGTGAGTGATCACACCATTGTGATTATCTGGGTCATGAAGATCTTTTTTGTATAGTTCTTCTGTGTATTCTTGCCACTTCTTCTTAATATCTTCTGCTTCTGTTTGGTCCATATCATTTCTGTCCCTTATTGAGCCCATCTTTGCATGAATTTTCCTTTGATATCTCCAATTTTCTTGACAAGATCTCTAGTCTTTCCCATTCTATTGTTTTCCTCTATTTCTTTGCATTGATCACTGAAGGAAAGCTTCTTATCCCTCCTTGCTATTCTTTGGAACTCTGCATTCAAATGGGTATATCTTTCCTTTTCTACATTACCTGTCACTTATCTTCTTTCCACAGCTATTTGTAAGGCCTCTTCAGGCAACCATTTTGCCTTTTTGCATTTCTTTTTCTTGGGGATGGTCTTGATCCCTGTCTCCTGTACAATGTCATGAACCTTTGTCCATCGTTCTAACAGATCTAATCCCTTGAATCTATTTCTCACTTCCACTGTATAATCGTAAGGGATTTGATTCAGGTCATAACTGAATGGTCTAGTGGTTTTCCCTACTTTCTTCAATTTAACTCTGAATTTGGCAATAAGGAGTTCATGATCTGAGCCACAGTCAGCTCCTGGTCTTGTTTTCACTGACTGTATAGAGCTTCTCCATCTTTGGCTGCAAAGAATATAATCAGTCTGATTTGGGTGTTGACCATCTGGTGATGTCCATGTGTAGAGTCTTCTCGAGTTGTTGGAAGAGAGAGTTTGTTATGCCCAGTGCATTCTCTTGGCAAAACTCTGTTAGCCTTTGCCCTGCTTCATCTTGTACTCCAAGGCCAAATTTGACTGTTACTCCAGGTATCTCTTGACTTTCTACTTTTGCATTCCAGTCCCCTGAGATGAAAAGGACATCTTTTGGGGTGTTAGTTCTAGAAGATCTTGTAGGACTTCATAGAACCATTCAACTTCAGCTTCTTCAGCATTACTGGTTGGGACATAGACTTGGATACTGTGATATACAAATTGTTTGCCTTGGAAACGAACAGAGATCATTCTGTCATTTTTGAGATTACACCCAAGTACTGAATTTTAGACTGTTTTGTTGACTATGATGGCTACTCCATTTCTTATAAGGGATTCCTGCCTACAGTAGTAGATATAATGGTTATCTGAGTTAAATTCACCCTTTCCAGTCCATTTTAGTTCACTGATTCCTAAAATGTCAATGTTCACTCTTGCCACCTCCTGTTTGACCACTTCCAACTTGCCTTAATTCATAGACATAACACTTCAGGTTCTTATGCAATATTGCTCTTTACAGCATCGGACTTTACTTCTATTCCCAGTCACATCCACAACTGGGTGTTGTTTTTGCTTTGGCTCCATCTCTTCATTCTTTCTGGAGTTATTTCTCCACTGATCTCCAGTAGCATATTGGGCACCTACTGACCTGGGAAGTTCATCTTTCATTGTCCTATCTTTTTGCCTTTTCATACTGTTCATGGGGTTCTCAAGGTAAGAATATGGAAGTGGTTTGCCATTCCCTTCTCCAGTAGACGACATTTTGTCAGAACTCTCCACCATGACCCATCCATCTTGGCTGACCCTACATGTCATGGCTCATAGTTTCATTGAGTCAGACAAGGCTGTGATCCATTTGATCAGTTTGGTTAGTTTTCTGTGATTGTGGTTTACATATATAGACATACATAAACATACAGGCTTCCCAGTGGTTCAGTGGTGCAGTATCTGCCTGCCAATTCAGGAGACACAGATTTGATCCATGGATTGGGTAGATACCCTGGAGGAGGAAATGGCAACCCACTCTGGTATTCCAACCTGGGTAATTTCATGGACAGGAGAGTCTGGTGGGATACAGTCCACAGGGTTGCAAAGAGTTGGACTCGACTGAACACACATGCACCAGCATACAGAAACAGAGATCCTACAGCTTTCACTTAAACAATCTATTTATGAAGTGGATACAATAACACAAAGGTCACTAGTAGTTGGGTGCATTGTGTTCCTGGAAAATGGAATAAGTTAAGGTGACGTATTCAGATTGCTTTTTACTGTTATTTGTGTAAGAGACTAAAACGGAGCAGGACTATATGAGCCCTTCCTGGTTACCAAATCTTTCTGTGTCCCCTGTTCCTTGTTTGCAGGAAATAAGCCTCATTCAGCCTCCTTTGAATTTTCCTGTGTTCCAAAGGACAGATTGAATCAGTTGCATATCAGGGAAAGGAGAGAAAGAAAAAGAAACAAAACAAAAGGAGTACTCAAGAAACAACAGAGCAGCCATGGAGCAGGTTCTTGGTTCTTCCTAAAGAGATATACATAACACAATGTTTTTTAATTCTTCTGCCAGTACTAAGGCCTTAACCAAGGTGGAGAATGGTAACTTCAGTCTGAGTACAAAATTCATGGTATACCACCCTGTTGGGCTTCCCTAGTGGCTAAGAAGGTAAAGAATCTGCCTGCAATGCGGGAGACCTGGGTTCAGTCCTTGGGCTGGGAAGATACCCTGGAAAAGGGAACAGCTACCCACTTCAGTATTCTTGCCTGGAGAATTCCATGGACAGAAGTGCCTGGCAGGCTACAGTCCATGGGGTCACAAAGAGTCAGAAACTATTGAGCGACTTTCATTTTCACTTTCTGCCCTGTTACCTTGCCACCAACCAATCAGAGGATAGTCTGCACACTATGAAAGATAGAGAAGACTCTGATTCCTTTCCCAACAATTTTCCTTTAAACACTTTTATGGTTAAGCAGAATCTTTGGAGTTAGGTTTTTGGACACAAGTCCATTCTCTCTTCAGGTTACAGCCTTCTGAATACATCAATCTTCCCTTTATACCTAGCACTTATCCCTTGAGTACTTGCTCTTCCATTTCTCTTTACTTTCTGCGATAAGGGTGGTGTCGTCTGCATATCTGAGGCTATTGATATTTCTCCCACCAATCTTCATTCCAGCTTGTGCTTCACCCAGCCCTGCATTTTGCATGATGTAATCTGCAGGGTGACAATATACAGCCTTGACATACTCCTTTCCCAATTTGGAACCAGTCAGTTGTTCCATGTCCAGTTCTAACTGTTGCTTCTTGACCTGCATACAGATTTCTCAGGAGGCAGGTCAGGTGGTCTGATAGTCCCATCTCTTGAAGAATTTTGCACAATTTACTGTGATAAAGCAGAAATAGATATTTTTTCTGGAATTCTCTTGCTTTTTCTCTGATCCATAGGATGTTGGTAATTTGATCTCTGGTTCCTGTACCTTTTCTAAATCCAGCTTAACATCTGGCAGTTCACAGTTCATGTACTACTGAAGCCTGGCTTGGAGAATTTTGAGCAAGACTTTCCTAGTGTGGGAGATGAGTGTAATTGTGCCCATATTCTTTGGGCTTGGACACATCAGATCAGATCAGATCAGATCAGTCGCTCAGTCGTGTCCGACTCTTTGCGACCCCATGAATCTCAGCACGCCAGGCCTCCCTGTCCATCACCAACTCCCGGAGTTCACTCAAACTCACGTCCATCGAGTCAGTGATGCCATCCAGCCATCTCATTGTCTGTCCGTCCCCTTCTCCTCTCGCCCCCCAAATCC
>NW_011494889.1:10802458-10809022 GCF_000754665.1 Bison bison bison
CTCTCAAGAGTCTTCTCCCCAAAAAAAATAAAAAAAAAAAAAAAAAATCACTGTGCAACCAGGTAGGATGAAAGAAATGAAGGGGGAAAAAAAAAAAAGAGAAAACATGATGGGGCCAGCATCCCTTGTGGGGAGCTGAAGGAGAGGAGAAGTTCCCACACTCAGTAAGGCCCCTTTACTGCGGTGGGTCAGCTGGCACAGAGAGGGAGCTTTAAGGGATCAGATGGGAATGCAATAACTGGTCTGTGAAAGGCAGGACAGAGTAAGACCTATGTGCATGGTCTGTGCTGCAGCCCTGCACACCCCAGCCTGAGTCTTGTGTCTCTAGGTACAGAGAGGGATGGGTGCTGGAAAGTGGGATTTGGAGAGCAGACCAGGGAGGAGACAGCTGTTGGCTGTGAAGAGATAGCCTGAAGGGGAGGGACTACAGAGCTCAACAACCAGAAAAGTTTGTGCAAGAAGCTCAGACCACCATAGATATAAGGCGTCATTGTTGTGTGTGTGTAAAGGGTGGGGCCACTTTGCATCATCCTTTCCCACCCTCCAGTCCTGCCTCCAGAGGAAATGATAGGGAACCCACATCAACAGGCTTGCTTGAGCTTCTTCCACCCATACAGCTTCAACAAAGTCCTTAAATGCTTCCCTACTCTTGACCTGTGTGGATGTGTGCTTCAGAATAGCCTCAGAGCAGATGCTGATGAGAGGAATATGTAGAGATGGTGTTGAAACCACAGCTGATTTCTGGGGGCTGTGCAACTAAGGAAGCAATGCTAAAACCTCTCCTGTGGCCACCCAAACCACAGAGTTATGCCTCTGCTGATGGTTTCCAAAATTCAGTGCCTACAGAATATCCAAATGGGCACCAAGTGCTCCTGCAGCTGAGATGGAGCTGGCTTTAGCAACTGTGGGTTTTGTGGGCTCTGACACACAAGGACTGGGCCAGGCAAGAGTCTGAGTTGCCTTCATAATCCCCACAATGGATCCAATTGCATGAATACTGCAGTTCTGGGACCTGACTTGAGTGGACCAAAGTGCCAGTGGCCTACATTTGCCAGTGTACCCATGGTTACACAGGGACCAAGAGCAGTGCCAGCACAGTGTACTCTGTGAGCCTGCACAGTGGTTGAAAGGGACACTACAGAGCACACTCAGGAGTGAACAGTCAGAGGAGAAATGCTCAGAGGCTTCTTTCCTACTGGGAGTGCCCCAGTCCTGCCTACCTTGTAGAAGAGATCAGAAACACAGTTAAGAAACAGATTCTGAGGCCTCTACTTTAACAACTAAGGAGTACACCATGCCTTTGACAGGTCAGTGACAACCACAGAACAAAAGGGAGGGCTAACTCAACATCCACCTCACTCACCAAGGAGCAGACACCAGGAGCAAGAGGAGCCACACTCCTGCAGCCTGCAGAAAGCAGACAACAGACACAGCAAGTCAGAGAAAATGAGAACAGAGAAATGTGCTGCACATGAAGGTGCAAGGTAAGAACCTGTAAGAACAACTAACTGAAGAGGGAATAAGCAGTCTACCTGAAAAAGAATTCAAAATTATGATAGTAAAGAAAATACAAGGTCTCAGAAAAAGAATGGAGGCACAGGTTCAGTTCAGTTCAGTCGCTCAGTCATGTCCGACTCTTTGCAACCCCATGAATCGCAGCACACCGGGCCTCCCTGTCCATCACCAACTTCCGGAGTTCACTCAGACTCATGTCCATTGAGTCCGTGATGCCATCCAGCCATCTCATCCTCTGTTTTCCCCTTTTCCTCCTGTCCCCAATCCCTCCCAGCATCAGGGTCTTTTCCAATGAGTCAACTCTTTGCATGTTGCCAAAGTACTGGAGTTTCAGCTTTAGCAGCAATCCTTCCAAAGACATCCCAGGACTGATCTCCTTTAGGATGGACTGGTTGGATCTCCTTGCAGTCCAAGGGACTCTCAAGAATCTTCTCCAACACCACAGTTCAAAAGCATCAATTCTTCGGCGCTCAGCCTTCTTCACAGTCCGACTCTCACATCCATACATGACCACTGGAAAAACCATAGCCTTGACTTAAGAATATGCAAAAGATGTTTAATAAAGACTAGGAGAACTAAAGAACAAAGAAACAGAGATGAACAATACAATAACTGCAATGAAAAATACTCTAGAAGGAATCAATAGCAGAATTACCAAGGCAGAAGAATGGATAAGTAAGTTGAAAGACAGAATAGTGGAAATCACTGCCATAGAATAGAATAAAGAAATAAGAGTTAAATGAAATGAGGACAGTCTTAGAGACCTCTAGGACAATATTAAATGCATTGACATTTGAATTATAGGGGTCTCAGAAAGAGAAGAGTGAGAAAAAAGGCCTGAGAAAATATTTGAAGAGATTGTTGTTGAAAAATTCCCTAAAATGGTAACGGTAGCAGTCACCCAAGTCCAAGAAGTTCAGAGAGTCACATACAAGACAAACCCAAGGAGGAACACACAGAGGCATATATTAATCAAACTAACAAAAATTAAATACAAAGAAAAAATATTAACACCAATAAAGGAGAAGCAACAAATAAAAGGCAATCAAAATAAAGTTAAGAATTTCCATTTCAGCATAAACTCTGCAGGATAGAAGGGAATGACACAATATATACAGTAATGAAAGGGAAAAAGTACAGCCCAGAATACTCTACCCAGCAAGGCTCTCATTCAGATTCGACCAAGAATTCAAAAACTTTACAGGCAAGAAAAAGCCAAGAGAATTTAGTACCATCAAACCAACTTTACAACAAATGTTAAAGGATCTTTTCTAGCAGGAAATACAAAAGAAGAGAACAAAAGAGGAAAAGAAGGGGGAAAAATGCAAAAATACAAAACAGTTAAGAAAATGGCAATAGGAACATACATACTGATAATTACTTTAAATGTAAAAGAATTAAATGGTCCAACCAAAAGATACAGACTGGTTGAATGAATATAAGGGCAAAACCCATGTACATGTTGTTTAAATCTATAGGAGACCCATTTCAGAACTAGACACGTACAGACTGAAAAGGAGGGGCTGGAAAAAGATTTTCCATGAAAAGAATTCAAAAGAAAGCTGGAGTAGCAATACTAATATTGGACAAAATGGATTTTAAAATAAAGACCATTACAAGAGACAAGGAAGGTCGCTACATTAATGATCAAGGTACCAATCTAAGAAGAAGATAAAACAATTGTAAATATATATACAGCCAACGTAGGAGGACCTTAATACATAAGCAAACGCTAATAGCCACAATGGGGGAATCGACAGTAACACAACAGTAGTGGGAGATTTAATATCCCACTTATACCAATGGACAGATCATCCAGACAGAAAATTAATAACACAAACCTTAAACTACATATTAGACAAAATAGACTTAAATGATTTATAGGACATTACATCTGAAAACAGTAGAATATAATTTCTTCTCAAGTGTACATGGAACATACTCGAGAATACATCACATCTTGGGTCACAAATCAGCCTTGGCAAATTTATGAAAATTGAAACTATATCAAGCACTTTTCTGACAACTACATTATGAGATTAGAAATAAATTACAGGAAAAAAATTAAAAACAAAAATACATGGATGCTAAACAATATGTTGTTGAATAACCAATGAGTCACTGAAGAAATCAAAGAGGAAATGAAAAAATATTTAAAGACAAAAGACAATGAAAACATGTTGGTCCAAAACCTATGTGATACAATAAAAGTAACTCTGAGGGAAGTTTATTAGAATACAATCTTACCTCAAGTAGCAAGAAAAATCTCAAATAAATAATCTAACCCAACACCTAAAACAACTAGAAAAAGAAGAACAAACAAAATACAAACTTAGGGAAAAAATTATAAAGATCAGAGCAGAAATAAATGAAATAGAAATGAAGTTAACAATAGCAAAGATCAATGAAACTAAAAGCTTACTCTTTGTGAAGGTAAACAAAATTGATAAACATTTAGCCAGACTCATCAAGAAAAAAAGGGAGAGGACTCAAGTCAATAACACTAGAGATATAAAAAGAGAAGTTATAACAGACACCTGAGAAATTAAAAGGCTTATACGAGACTACTACAAGAAATTATATGCCAATAAAATGGACAACCTAGAAGAAATGGAAAAATTCCTAGAAAAGTACAACCTTCTAGAACTAAACTAGGAAGAAATATAAAATTTGAACAGGCCAATCAGAAGTACTAAAATTGAAGGTGTAATTAAACACTCCCTCCCCCACAAATGGATAAGGACCAGATGGCTTCACAGGTGAATTCTATCAAACATTTAGAGAAGAGTTAACACTTACCCTTTTGAAACTCTTCTAAAAAACTGCAGAAGAAAGAACACTCCCAAGGTCATTCTACAAGATCATCATCACCTTGATAGCAAAACAAGATGAAGATATCACACAAAACAATTATAGGCTAATGTCACTGATGAATACAGACACGAAAATCTTCAACAAAATACTAGCAAACCAAATCCAACAATAAAAGGATCATATATTCTGATCAAGTGAGATTTATGCCAGTCATGCAAGGATTCTTCAATATACGCAAATCAATCAATGAGATACACCACATCAACAAATTGAGGAACAAAAATCATATGATTATCTCAATAGATGCAGAAAAATCTTTTGACATGGTTCAACACACATTTATGATTAAAAAAAAGAAAGAAAAACTCTCCAGAAAGTGAGCTTACAGGGAACCTACATTAACAAAATAAAGGCCATGTATGACAAACTCACAGCAAACATTATCCTCAATGGTGAAAAACTGAAAGCATTTCCTCTAAGATCAGAAACAAGACAAGGTTGCATATTCTTACCACCATTATTCAACATATTCTTGGAAGATCTAGCCACAGAAATCAGAAAAAACATAAAACAAAAGGAATTCAAATTGGAAAAGAAGAAGTAAAACTGTCACTGTTGGCAGATGACATGATACTATACATAAAAATTTCTAAAGGTGCCACCAGAAAACCACTAGAGACAATCAATGAATTTGGTAAAGTGGTAGGATACAAAATAAATCCACAGAAATGTCTTGAATTCCTGTACACTAACAATGAAAAATCAGTGAGATTAAGAAAATAATCCCATTTACCATCACAGCAAAAGAAAAAAATACATAGTAATAAACCTACCTAAAGAGACAAAAGACTTGTACTCAGAAAACTATAAGATTGTGATGAAAGAAATCAAAAGATGACACAGACAGATGGAGAGATATAACATGTTCTTAGATTGGAAGAATTAATAATGAGAAAATGACTATAGCACACTACCCAAAGTAATCTACAGATTCAGTGTAATCTATATCAAATTACCAATGGCAGAACTAAACAAAAATTTCTACAGTTTGTATGGAAACACAAAGACCTTGAATAGCCAAAACAATCTTGAGAGGGAAGAACGGAGCTGGAAGAATCAGGTTCCCTGGCTTCAAACTATAGCTTCAAATTCATCAAAAACAATATGGTACTGGGACAAAATCAGAAGTATAGATCAATGTAAGATGATAGAAATTCCAGGGATAAATCATACATCTATGTCCATCTAATCTATGACAAAAAAGGCAAGAATATAATGGAAAAATAAGTCTCTTTAATAAGTGGTGCTGAACAATTACATGTAAAAGGATGAAATTGGAACACTTTCTAACACCATACACAAAAATAAAACGAAAATAGGTTAAAGGCCTAAATGAAAGGTCAGATGCTATAAAACTTTTACAGGAAAACATGGGCAGAACATTCTTTGACATAAATCACATCAAGATCTTCTTCAAATTACTGCTTGGAGCAATGGAAATAAAAGCAAAAATAAACAAATGAGACATAATTAAACTTCAGAGATTTTACACAGCAAAGGAAATCATAAAAAAAAAAATGAAAAGAGAAACCTTAGAGTGGGAGAAAATATTTGCAAATGAAGCAATCAACAAGGGATTAATCTCCAAAATTAACAAATAACTCATACAACTCACTACCAAAAAAGCAAGCAAACCAATCAAAAAATTAGTGAAATATCTATATAGATAATTCTCCAAAGAAGACATATAGATGGGCAAAAAAAAAAAAAAAAACATGAAAAAATGCTGAATATCACTAATTATTCAGTTCAGTTCAGTTCAGTTCAGTCTCTCAGTCCTGTCTGACTCTGCGACCCCATGAATTGCAGCACGCCAGGCCTCCCTGTCCATCACCAACTCCCAGAGTTCACTCAGACTCATGTCCATCAAGTCAGTGATGTCATCCAGCCATCTCATCCTCTGTCGTCCCTTTCTCTTCTGCTCCCAATCCCTCCCAGCATCAGAGTCTTTTCCAATGATTCAACTCTTCCCATGAGGTGGCCAAAGTACTGGAGTTTTCAGCTTTAGCATCATTCCTTCCAAAGAAATCCTAGGACTGATCTCCTTCAAATGGACTGGTTAGATCTCCTTACAGCCCAAGGGACTCTCAAGAGTCTTCTCCAACACCACAGTTCAAAAGCATCAATTCTTCGGTGCTCAGCTTTCTTCACAGTCCATACATGACCACAGGAAAA
>NW_011494889.1:10809288-10810662 GCF_000754665.1 Bison bison bison
AGCTTTAAGCCAACTTTTTCACTCTCCTCTTTCATTTTCATCAAGAGGCTTTTTAGTTCCTCTTCACTTTCTGCCATAAGGGTGGTGTCATCTGCATATCTGAGGTTATTGATATTTCTCCCGGCAATCTTGATTCCAGCTTGTGCTTCTTCCAGTCCAGCGTTTCTCATGATGTACTCTGCATAGAAGTTAAATAAGCAGGGTGACAATATACAGCCTTTGACGTACTCCTTTTCCTCTTTGGTAACCAGTCTGTTGTTCCATGTCCAGTTCTAACTGTTGCTTCCTGACCTGCATATAGGTTTCTCAAGAGGCAGGTCAGGTGGTCTGGTATTCCCATCTCTTTCAGTATTTTCCACAGTTTATTGTGATCCACACAGTCAAAGACTTTGGCATAGTCAATAAAGCAGAAATAGATGTTTTTCTGTAACTCTCTTGCTTTTTCCATGATCCAGCAGATGTTGGCAATTTGGTCTCTGGTTCCTCTGTCTTTTCTAAAACCAGCTTGAACACCTGGAAGTTCACGGTTCACGTATTGCTCAAGCCTGGCTTGGAGAATTTTGAGCATTACTTTACTAGTGTGTGAGATGAGTGCAATTGTGTGGTAGTTTGAGCATTCTTTGGCATTGCCTTTCTTTGGGATTGGAATTAAAACTGACCTTTTCCAGTCCTGTGGCCACTGCTGAGTTTTCCAAATGTGCTAGTATATTGAGTGCAGCACTTTGACAGCATCATCTTTCAGGATTTGAAATAGCTCAACTGGAATTCCATTACCTCCACTAGCTTTGTTCATAGTGATGCTTTCTAAGGCCCACTAATTTTTCATAGTGATGCTTTCTAAGGCCCACTAATTATTCATAGTGATGTTTTCTAAGGCCCAGTAATCACTAATTATTAGAGAAATGCAAATGAAAACTACAATAAGGTGTCATTTCACACAGGTTATTTGTTTTTAATTTTTTTATTTTAGTTGAAGGCTAATTACTTTACAATATTGTAGTGGTTTTTGCCATACATTGATATGAATCAGCCATGGGTTTACATGACTTCATGCCGTTTAGAATGGCCATCATTAAATAATTTACAAACGATAAAATGCTAAGATGGTGTGAGAAAAGAGAACCCTTATACTGTGGGAATGTAAATTAGTATAGCCACTATGGAGAACAGCTTGGAGGTTCCTTAAAACACTAAAAACAGATACCCTATGACCCAGAAATTCCCCTCCTAGGCATATGCCCAGAAAAAAACATAGTCTAAAAGGATGCTGCTGCTGCTAAGTCACTTCAGTGGTGTCCAACTCTGTGCGACCCCATAGATGGCAGCCTACCAGGCTCTGCCGTCCCTGGGATTCTCCAGGCAAGAACACTGGCT
>NW_011494889.1:10810762-10813145 GCF_000754665.1 Bison bison bison
GCCATTTCCTTCTCCAAGGCATGAAAGTGAAAAGTGAAAGTGAAGTTGCTCAGTCGTGTCCGACTCTGTGCGACCCCATGGACTGCAGCCTACCAGGCTCCTCCGTCCATAGGATTTTCCAGGCAAGAGTACTGGAGTAGGGTGCCATTGCCTTCTCCGGTCTAAAAGGATACATGCACCCTAATATTCATTGCAACACTGTTTACAATTTCCAGCACATGGAAGCAACCTAAATGTCCATCAACAGAAGAATGAATAAAGAAGAAATGGTACATATATACAATGGAATATTACTCAGCCATAAAAAGGAATGAAATAACGTCACATGCAGTGATATGGATGGCCTTAGAGATTATCATACAAGGTGAAGTAAGTCAGAAAGAGAAAGACAAACTTTGCATAATATGTGGAATATAGAAGAACTGTACAGATGAACCTAACTGTGAAGCAGAAATAGAGTGCTAGATGTAGAAAACAAACATATATAATTACCAAGGGGGGAACAGGAAGTAGAATGAATTAAGATTGGAATTTTCATATACACATTACTGAGTGACTGATCTGATCTGATCTGATGTATAATAATAGATAACTTCTGAGAACCTACTGTATAGCTCAGGGAACTCTACTCAATGCTCTTTTGTGACCTAAATGGGAAGGCATTCTAAAGAAGAGTCAATATATGTATATGTACAACTGATTCACTTTGCTGTAGAGCAGAAACTAACAAAACATGATTAATCAACAGTACTCCAACAAAAACAAAAATAGTTTGGATAAAGGGTTTGCAAAAAATAAAGAATGCTGAGAAAAGAGCTTTGTGTGTGAACAGGATTTTGTAAGATTGTATTAACTTTAATTAGAATTTTAAATTTTGTTTTTTGAATTTTTTGAATTTTTCTAACAAAATTTTGAATTTTGTTAGAAATAGACTGGGGCAGGAGTGGATTTCATTTCTCTCAGTAAAGAGAGCAAAATTTTCTTGGCATGCTGCTGTTGATAACAGATCGTATGATTTTCCTTGCCTTTAAGTAATCTGTATTTGTTTTTTAATTCTTTTGTCACTTGGTTAAGTGAATAAGTATTGTTTCACAGTAACCTGTGATCTATTTGACCAAGTATTTTGGAATATTTTTGATGTTTTTGACAAACTCCTCAAACTCCCCGAATTCTAACTGAAGTTCTTTGACCTCCAGCAAAGTTTGAGATGCTTCAGAGGAATCCTGAGGCATTGCAGAGAGATTTTTTAAAAGCTAACTAGAATTATTTGGCATGAGAAAATTCTGTCCATTCCATCTTGTATCACTTCCTTATCAAAGAGTAAGCTCCTCTGGGCTCCTTGCTAGCCAATCTGAGCCCATTCTCTTATGAGAGCTGGGCCAGTTTATTCTGAGGCATCCACCTGAGAGCGGAAGTGGAATTTGGGGGCTACATCTCTGACCTTTTGTTTATAGGACCATGCTTGTTGTTCGTGTCTGTGTTTCAGTACTGGCACTGGCTGTTTGAGACATCTCTGGTCTCTGAGCTCTGAAGACAATATGATACTCTCTATTGCATTGGCTTTGGCCATAGCAGAACATCAGTTGAGACTTTTCCCTTTTTGAGGCAAGAGACCTATGACCTTGGGAGATCATTTTTCATTATATAATTTGTTCTCTTGATATTTGTGTTTGAGCCATCCGATCTATTTTCCATCATGTAGTCCCTTTGGGTGTAATTTTGCAAAACAGGGAGATCTTTAGTTATGCTCTCATGAATAAAAGAATGATACTTTTTACTGTAATACTGTTTGACCTCAGTACTCTTGAATCTGGAGAACAAGAGTTTCTAATGGCTCTGCTATTGTATCAAAGTGAGCCTTTTGGAATTGGTTTTGCATGAATTGGAATTTCGTGTGCATGAACGTCCTGTTCTCTCTTCCTGGTTTTGACTTTTGTTATGCGGACCTTGTAATGCAACCACTGATTCTTGTTCTTATGAAAATAAGGCATGTGAATGTGAGTGAATGATATGTTTTATTGTCTATTACTGCTGTCTATTATGACTAAATTGAATATTTAGTAATTTTAAAAAATCCTGGAAAATTGCTAAGGTGGAACTCTTTGGATATTCTAAAACATGCTTTTGCATGTGCAGATACAGGAAGCTAGTTTTCTAGAATGAATACACATTTCTCTTCTTATGATTTTGAGATATAAATGAGCTACTTGATCAGATCAGTTGCTCAGTCATGTCCGACTCTTTGCGACCCCGTGAATCACAGCATGCCAGGCCTCCCTGTCCATCACCAACTCCCAGAGTTCACTGAGCTCACGTCCATCGAGTCAGTGATGCCATCCAGCCATCTCATCCTCTACTCCCTCCCCTTCTCCTCTTCGCCCCC
>NW_011494889.1:10813245-10813674 GCF_000754665.1 Bison bison bison
AGACAGGTGAAAAGACAGCCTTCAGAATGGGAGAAAATAATAGCAAATGAAGCAATTGACAAAGAATTAATCTAAAAAATATACAAGCAACTCCTGCAGCTCAATTACAGAAAAATAAATGACACAATCAAAAAATGGGCCAAAGAACTAAACAGACATTTCTCCAAAGAAGACATACAGATGGCTAACAAACACATGAAAAGATACTCAACATCACTCATTATCAGATAAATGCAAATCAAAACCACTATGAGGGACCATTTCCTGCCAGTCAAAATGGCTGATATCCAAAAGTCTACAAACAATACAAAGACACAACCCTCTTACACTGTTGGTGGGAATCCAAACTAGTACAGCTATTATGGAGAACAGTGTGGAGATTCCTTAAAAAACTGGAAATAGAACTGCCATATGTCCCAGCAATCCCAC
>NW_011494889.1:10813774-10813913 GCF_000754665.1 Bison bison bison
CCCAGCATCAGAGTCTTTTCCAATGAGTCAACTCTTCACATGAGGTGGCCAAAGTACTGGAGCTTCAGCATCAGCATCATTCCTTCCAAAGAAATCCAGGGCTGATCTCCTTCAGAATGGACTGGTTGGATCTCCTTGC
>NW_011494889.1:10814013-10814403 GCF_000754665.1 Bison bison bison
ATCTCTCCTTCGAATACCCTGGATCAGTTGGGGCTGGTCCCCGGCAGGTGGCGACCGAACAGGGACCTCAGGAGGCAATACTCAAAGAGCTGAGCAGACACGAACCACGCAATCAGCAGGCAATAAGCATGGAGCTCAGCAGTGACGAATCATGCTGCTCAACTGGCAATAATCAAGCAGGTGACCAGGCAGGAATCACGCAGGTCAGATGGCAATTGTCATGCAGATGAGCCGCCGGGAATCACGCAGCTCAGCAGGCCCTGATCACGTGACTCTGCAGGCACTGATCACGTGGCTGATCAAGTCCAGATCACGTGACTGAGCATGCACTGATCACGTGGCTATCATGCACTGATGACGTGACTGCGCATGCACTGATGACGTGGCTGA
>NW_011494889.1:10814503-10824603 GCF_000754665.1 Bison bison bison
TTAAATAAACAGGGTGACAATATACTTGAAACCTTAACTAATCATTTATGATCCCAGAGAATGAGGGGAAAAGAGGCCTTTTGTTATTTGGTATGTTAAATTACATGAGAAGCATTGTCAAATGAGTGATAAGCTTTTTCAGGTTATATTATATAGGAAAATGTTATTAATATGAAATATCTAAAACTTTGGTATTCTTGTTATTGCAATCGAGTTTCTTTTTCTTTTTCTTTTTTTTTTTTAGTAGAAAAAGCATTTTATTTTAATGGAAAAAGCTACATTAAGATCTGTAAAAGGTATCTATATAATATTGTCTATACAGAAAAACCTGACTTGCCTCTTGAGAAATTTGCATGCAGGTCAGGAAGCAACAGTTAGAACTGGACATGAAACAACAGACTGGTTCCAAATAGGAACAGGAGTACGTCAAGGCTGTATATTGTCACCCTACTTATTTAACTTCTATGCAGAGTACATCATGAGAAACGCTGGACTGGAAGAAACACAAGCTGGAATCAAGATTGCCGGGAGAAATATCAATAACCTCAGATATGCAGATGACACCTCCCTTATGGCAGAAAGTGAAGAGGAACTCAAAAGCCTCTTGATGAAAGTGAAAGTGGAGAGTGAAAAAGTTGGCTTAAAGCTCAACATTCAGAAAACGAAGATCATGGCATCCGGTCCCATCACTTCATGGGAAATAGATGGGGAAACAGTGGAAACAGTGTCAGACTTTATTTTTCTGGGCTCCCAAATCACTGCAGATGGTGATTGCAGCCATGAAATTAAAAGACACTTACTCCTTGGAAGGAAAGTTATGACCAACCTAGACAACACTTACTCCTTGGAAGGAAAGTTATGACCAACCTAGACAACCAAAGCAGAGACATTACTTTGCCAACAAAGGTCCGTCTAGTCAAGGCTATGGTTTTTCCTGTGGTGATGTATGGATGTGGGAGTTGGACTGGGAAGAAGGCTGAGTGCCAAATAATTGATGTTTTTGAACTTTTGTGTTGGAGAAGACTCTTGAGAGTCCCTTGGACTGTAAGGAGATCCAACCAGTCCATTCTGAAGGAGATCAGCCCTGGGATTTCTTTGGAAGGAATGATGCTGAAGTTGAAACTCCAGTACTTTGGCCACCTCATGCAGAGTGTTGACTCACTGGAAAAGACTCTGATGCTGGGAGGGATTGGGGCAGGAGGAGAAGGGGACAACAGAGGATGAGATGGCTGGATGGCATCACTGATTCAATGGACGTGAGTCTGGGTGAACTCCGGGAGTTGGTGATGACAGAGAGGCCTGGAGTGCTGCGATTCATGGGGTTGCAAAGAGTTGGACACGACTGAGCGACTGAACTGAACTGAACTGATACAGAAAAAAATTCAGATGTGACTAGCAGCAAATAAAAGTTACACATCTTTCTACCTGGCAATGTAATTAATTCACATTGTGATAAAGTTAAGCCAAGTATAACAAAACCAAAACAAGTGTTTCTCCATAATCAGTATACTGAGAATTACAGTGTAAAGATTATTTCAGGTTTAAGAAATCTGCAATCAATCTACAGAATACCCCAAGAAAAGGGAGACAGTAAATTCATTTCATTATCAACTGTTGGGTTTTTTCAATACTGTTCACAGAAAAAAAATAACAAGTTGACATACATGTAGATAGAATATATTTAGTCTATACAGTAAAAAATATAAATTATAAAGTGAGCTAACAAAGAATGAAATCTGAATACATATTTATAAAACTGATGACATCTTAGCGCATACAGTATTTTTCATGTAAAAACATCTAGTTTCAGCAAAAACATAATTTAGTTGCTTTTCAGATGCATTGTAGATCTTGTAAGCTGAAGATGCAGATGTCCAAGTATCTTAAAAACCATAATAAATGTCTTTCTCAATGCATACAAAATGATAAATGCTCTCATCACAGTCTCAAGAATATTTTTGGAAGTTTGTTTTGTCTTGCTTCAGAAATACATGTAAACTGGTAAAAATCAAAAGATTTAATTGTACAATGAAGCAGTAAACAGTGCTCAATTTCCTGCTAATGGTGAAAAAACCTAGATTTTACAGTACTCTGGTATATATGAAAATTTTTTTGACTTTACACTGCATATTTCTGAGTCCATTCTCTTGCGTGTCTGTTGTATTTTTCTTTGTCTGATTTATAGATTTGTGCCATATCTGGTACTAAGGGGTCATCTGGATTAGGGTCACAAACAGAGAATGTATGGACAATAAAACTTTCGATACAGTCAGAGCTGGTGACCGCTGTGTCCTCAGGACGTAAAGACAAATGCTTCCATTACTGTTTATGTTTGGATGGTAAGTGTTTGTTGTGAAAGCAGCCTTTGGTGGTTTAAAAGGATAGTCAGTCGGAAAATGTACAGTGAGAAAGAAGACTCCACCTTGATATGCGCTACCAGGAGGCCCCATAATAGTTGATTGCCGGTGGAACAAGTCGTCTCCCACAGGTTCAGCCGAACAGTGAGCAGGTGGGTCGCGCTGTAGATCACTTAACTCCTTCTGAATCCGCTTCAGCCATGGGTCAGGGAGGGCCGTGGGCCTGCGGGGGACGGCTGCGGGGCTCAAGGGTGTGGGGTCGGGGAGGGGGCGGTGCTCCGATTGCCGGCTGGCTCAGCCGGGTGGGTCCCCGCTCGCTGCTCTCTGGCTCGCACTCTTAATCAAGTTTCTTGATTGATTACATAGTAATTAGTTGACCTTCTCTGAGTTCCAAAGGGTAGATTCAATCTGTTGTTAAAAAGAGAAGGAAGGGAATGCAGAAACAAAGGAGTAGTCAAGAAACTATAGTGTAACAGTACGGCAGGGTCCTAGTTCTTCCTCAAGGAATACACATTGCTTACCGCCTCCAGAGGGAAAAAGAAAGCAGCAAGCTCAAGGGCTCCGCAGGTTCCCAAGTATCTTTGCTTTTGCTCCTAGGGTGGTTTTTGAGAGCCTCCTTTGGTTCCCTCTTCTGACACTAGAACTGTTAAAACACAAACTGAGACATATTAAAAATAAACTTGAATCAGCATACAACCAACCAGACCAAAAGGAACTTCAGGGGTGTACAAAATGAGAGACTTTCTTAGGGAGCCAGAATAGGAAGTTACATTAAGAAGAAAGCCAGTTGGTTATTATGTGTGTGTTAAGTTTCTACAGTTGTGGCCAACTCTTTGGGACCTTATGGATCAGAGCCAGCTAGGCTCCTCTGTCCATGGGATTCTCCAGGCATGAATACTGGAGTGGGTTACCACACCCTTCCCCAGAGGATCTTCCCTACCCAGGGGGTTAAACCTGCATCTCTTACATTTCCTGCATTGGAATGCAGGTTCTTTATCACTAGCGCCACCTGGGAAGACCCACGTTGGTTATCATAAGTTTTTTTTCTTTAATCTATTACGAAGATTAAGGCAATTCCTGATTGAGTAGTTTGAGGTTACATTTCTGGGAGAGCCAAACCTCTATGGAAGTCTTGGTTTGATAAGTGGAGTTTAGCATAAGTGACTTTTGGGGCTTGCTGTCTTGTTTTTAAGAGTGGTTAGCCATAGACTCTTAAAATAGTACCTATTTCCTTACATAACTGATAGTCTCTCATTATCATAAACTGTGTACAGATTTCATGTCCTCTGTAATTCTCAGGTGGCATTAGTGATAAAGAATACATCTGCCAATGCAGGAGACATAAGAGATGCGGGTTGGATCCTTTGGTTAGCAAGATCCCCTGGAGAGGGAAATGGCAATCCCCTCCAGTATTCTTGCCTGGAGAATCCCATAGACAGAGAAGCCTGGTAGGCTGTAGTCCATAGGGTTGCAAAGAGTCAGACACAACTGAAGCGACTTAGCAGGCAGAATTTTTTCGCCTTTGTGAATTCCACTGCCTAGCACTGAACCTGGCGCATCAGGTAGAGAACTTGCAAACTCACTCACATAACTTGCTGCCTCATTGTTGTTCCATTATTATATCTGATGAAATGGAGCACATATCATATGTATCCAAGCAGACATACATAAAACAACATATAAATACATTAGCAATACAAATAGAGAAGGCAATGGCAACCCACTCCAGTACTCTTGCCTGGAAGATCCCATGGGCAGAGGAGCCTGGAAGGCTGCAGTCCATGGGGTTGCTAAGAGTTGGACACGACTGATTGACTTCACTTTCACTTTCACTTTCATGCATTGGAGGAGGAAATGGCAACCCACTCCGGTGTTCTTGCCTGGAGAATCCCAGGGATGGGGGAGCCTGGTGGGCTGCCGTCTATGGGGTTGCACAGAGTTGGACATGACTGAAGCGACTTAGCAGCAGCAGCAGCAATACAAATAATTTTTCTGAAGGCCTTCTATTTTGTTGGTTCTAAGCTCTGAGGACCTCAGTAAATAATGTGCTTTTGTGTTCCTAAGTTCAGTTCAGTTCAGTCGCTCAGTCGTGTCCGACTCTTTGCGACCCTGTGAATTGCAACACGCAAGGCCTCCCTGTCCATCACCAACTCCCAGAGTTCACTCAAACTCACGTCCATCAAGTCGGTGATGCCATCCAGCCATCTCATCCTCTGTCATCCCCTTCTCCTCCTGCCCTCAATCCCTCCCAGCATCAGAGTCTTTTCCATTGAGTCAACTCTTCCCATGAGGTGGCCAAAGTACTGGAGTTTCAGCTTTAGCATCATTCCTTCCATAGAACACTGAGGGCTGATCTCCTTCAGAATGGACTGGTTGAATCTCCTTGCAGTCCAAGGGACTCTCAAGAGTCTTCTCCAACACCACAGTTCAAAAGCATCAATTCTTTGGCACTCAGCTTTCTTCACAGTCCAACTCTCACATCCATACGTGACCACAAGAAAAACCATAGCCTTAACTAGATGGACCTTTGTTGGCAAAGTTATGTCTCTGCTTTTTAATATGCTATCTAGGTTGGTCATAACTTTCCTTCCAAGGAGTAAGCATCTTTTAATTTCATGGCTGCAATCACCATCTTCAGTGATTTGGGAACCCCGAAAAATAAAGTCTGACACTGTTTCCATGATTTCCCCATCTATTTCCCATGAAGTGATGGGACCAGATGCTATGATCTTCGTTTTCTGAATGTTGAGCTTTTGTGTTCTTAAGCATATATATATTTATAGGTTTCCCAGGTTGTGCTAGTGGTAAAGAATCCACCTGCCAATGTGGGAGATGCAAGAGACATGGGTTTGATCCCTGTGTAGGAAAGATCCTGTGGAATAGGAAATGGCAACCCACCCCAGTATTCTTGCCTGGAAAATTTCATGGGCAGAGGAGCCTGGAGGGCTACAGTCCATGAGGTTGCAAAGAGTCAGACATGACTGAGTGTGTGTGTGTGTGCGCGCACACACACACACATTTCTTCCTTGTAGTTGGGGAGGAGTTTAGAAAATTAAACTTTGGAAAACGCAGACCTGCTTACATTTTATATGACTTTCCTTTTTCTCTACCACTTCTGGCTCTTGCAGTGGCTCTGCTCTTACTGGATGCATGATATAGTCACACTGGAAGGTGTACTGAGAACAGCATGGGCCAGGAGCATCAGGGGTCATGCACATGGAGATTCTCTGATCTCTTTTCTCTGGTTAAACTTCTGAGTCTCATGCTCTACTTTGGAAACTAGATTTGAGTGGGGGCTTCTCAGCGTGCTGCCTCACAGTGGGAAGGAAGGATTCATAGAACAGGCTTAGAGCGTCTTGGCCAGCACCCCCACACCATGCTAGGAATGCTGGAGATGATGAACCGTTGGGGAATGAGCAGCTGTTAGGATTGAGTATGTCTCATCAGGTCACTGCTCAGCCCAAAATCTTTCAAAACTTACTGGCATTCTGGGTATAAAGTAAAAGTCCTTACCATGTCTCTCAGGATCTCCCACAGCCTCACCACCTTCTTCTTCAGCCACATGTGAGATGCCTTCCTCCACTCTCATTGCTCAGACCTATGGGCCTCCAGTTGTTCCTGCAACATGACTGGCTCTCCTGCTTGAGGAATTTTATGGAAATGATTCCTTCCATGTGGAATAGCTTTCTTCTTCAACCCTCATCCAGCCAACTCCAACATGTTCTGCCCAACCCCCCAAACTTGATTAGCCCCCTTTACTTGCCCACTCTCACAACTCATCACCTGTTAACAGCTTGTCTGCTGTGTCTTCACTAGATCATAGCTCCTTGAAGGTGCACCCCACGTGTCTCCCTCATCCCAGGAGCTACCATGCTGTCCCCTGGCCAGATGGATGCCAGACCATTGAGAAATATCTGTGAAGTGAACACACATCTCAAAACATCTAAAGACAATTCCCTGAGCCGGCTGGGTGGTGCTTCCGGAAACAAGAGAATTGAATGGGCTCTTCCTGCTTTCTCTCTTCCAGCCCAGTAGGAAAGCAGGGGTTTTGAAGGGCAGGCCCTAGATATGAAGATTCTGGGTGAGAAATTGCAGCCAGAGAGCCAGGTCAAGACTCTCACTGTGAAATACGAACATCTTCAGGAAGTGACTCTCTGCTGGAATTTCTCGTTTCCAAGGTGTTCATTAACTTTAAACTGTTACACAGTATGAATAATTCGCCTGTGGGAAAAGAAATTAGCACTGACCAAAGTGCTTCTTTAGTCATCAAAATTCTGAAATCCTGACTAATCTCAGCTGAATTCAGTCCAGACTGAGCCATTTCCATAATATTAAAGTATAACCAGTAACCACACCAGCAAAGACACCCCTTCACAAATAAAGGATCTGGTGGTCTCAAAAAAGACCAATCAGAAACTGAGGAATCTGTAACCCCTAAAATGATAGCTTGGGGGAAAATTTTGGCTTGAATTAAATTCAGTTCAGTTCAGTTCAGTTGCTCAGTTATGTCTGACTCTTTGCGACGCCATGGAATGCAGCACATCAGGCTTCCCTTTCCTTCACCACCTCCTGGAGGGTGCTGAAACTCATGTCCATTGAATCAGTGATGCCATCCAACCATCTCATCCTCTGTCGTCCCCTTCTCCTCCTGCCTTATTAAACTTCAAAGTAGTATTTAACGTAATCACATCAAACCTCTCTGTCTGGGTAGGTTTTGCAGAGGCAAAACACCCAGAGGGGTGTGTGTCGTGTGGTCAGTCTTCTCCAGATCAGTAAAGTCACTCATTAAGTACCATTTGAGTGCCTAATGCCAGCTTTACTCTTGCTTCAGAGGTTCTCAGTTTCCCACGTAATCTCATATATCAATTCTGTATGGTTCTGTCTTCTTCGTATTAGCAAGCACGAATGTGAATTGGTCTTGACTCTGCTAATTATAGCAGGCTTAGTACTTTTTTCAACTTCCTTATCTAAAAGCTCATCATTCTCAGTTCTTAGCAGACCAGTACTCTTGCCTGGAAAATCCCACGGATGGAGGAGGAGCTGGGTGGGCTACAGTCCATGGGGTTGCTAAGAGTCAGACACGACTGAGTGACTTCCCTTTCACTTTTCACTTTCATGCATTGGAAAAGGAAATGGCAACCCACTCCAGTGTTCTTGCCTGGAGAATCCCAGGGACAGGGGAGCCTGGTGGGCTGCCGTCTATGGGGATGCACAGAGTTGGACACGACTGAAGCGACTTAGCAGCAGCAGCAGTAGCAGACCATCAAACACTGTTTAAAGATAGTTTCTATGACAGCATTTCATATTGATTCTCTGCTCAAAGAGTGCTTGGGTCTACTGCTTGGGTCTGAATGACTCTATATATAAAATGTCAACTTGACCTGTATTATATGAGACATTTAGATTCAATTCACCTAAAATTCTAGCTATATTACAAATGGTGATATTTTAATTATACATCTATGAAGTATTCACCTTTTTGCATAATTCTATCCATATGACCACAGTGACTGGCAGGGATTGACACATGGTTTAGAGGGAATCATGGGATAGTTTGGGACCAACTGGAAAGAAATGCTGTCTTTTATCGACTCGGCATGAACCTGGGAAGATGTAGGCCTGCCTTTGGCTCTTAGAAGCCATCCTGCCACCAAAGATGGCCCAACATCCAAGAAACCTTAGAGAACAGAGCTCATTCTTAATGTCAGGTTTGAGCCCCTGTACCAAATCCCTACCTGGGATCACTGTACCCCTGGCCTTGCATGTAAGTGAGCCTGAGATTCCATCTCATGTTCCAGTCCATGACAAGACCTCAGGATTCTGCTGTATGAGGCGGCACCCCAGCTCTGCCGGTCACCAAACGTGGTCCCTCAGGTGCTGTTGGGGGCAAAGCAGCCATGGGGGACACAGACATCAAGGTGGCCACTGAAGGGACTGCCGGCGGACAGTCTTCCTCCTGGAATCACTTGGTTTAGAAGAAGAGCAGTCAGGAATGATGAGCAATAATTTGAATGTGGAGTTCTTAGAACAAGCCCATATTGACTGCCAGAACTCATTTGGACAAAGATTCTAAAAGGAGAGAAACAAACAAACAAGTAAAAATGTATGCTTATTACTGAAGTAAAACTGTTATGATCTTTTAAATATAAAATAGCATTTTATCTGCTATATTTTTAAAAATGTGCTTGGATCACATTTGGACTTGCAAACCAAAGAGACTTAACTTGATTCATTCTCAAAGAAGAATCAAGGTAGGGAGGAGAGTGTACACAGGACAAGTACAAGTTTGAGTAAATTCCTGGGGTTGGTGGTGGACAGGGAGGCCTGGTATGCTGCAAAGAGTCAGTCACAACTGACTCACAAAGAGTCACAAAGAGTCAGAAACAACTGAGCGACTGAACTGAACTGAGTGAGGTGTGGACAGACTTCTCCAGGGGCATATGGGAAAGAGAAAAACCTAGACATTAATGATAAGAAAACTATTTGCTTTGTCAAGCCTGTACTGTTTTGCAAAATAGTTTGAAATCAAAACAGTTAATGATCCTCCCCAAGCAGGAATGGGGAGAGACTTAGTGGATTGTCATCTCAAATTAGGTAAATCAAGTCAGCAAGGCATATGGCAAATGGACATGAGTCTTCTAGTCCTGGTGCACTGAGTCAGCTATAAAGGCAATGTAACTTCAGCAGAATCACCCTCCTGTGTTGCAATGACTCACATTTGGGAAGTCGCCTGGTAGCTGGGATCAGCTTCTCTTAGGTGGTGTTGTCAGTCCTCCACTCATGACCACCCTAGAGTGTCTCAATGGAATGATTGAGGACTCCCCTTTTTAGAAATAACAGGTGAAGGTTTCCATAATCTGACCCACATTCAACAGTGGAGGAAGGCAGTGGGTCCTGGGTGGGAAGAGGGGAAAGGAAGCCCAGAGTCAGGCAAACACACTCAAGGACAAGGTGCTGGAGAGTGTGCAGGCCTCTGAGGATGGGAAAGAGAAAGGAAAGCTGAGCATTAGTGCTTGCGGCACGTCTGAGGGCATTAGTCCATGGAAGTCATTGGAGGCTTGCAAATCTCTCTCTTAGATCCTTCTCCAGTGCTTTAGACAGGCATTCACCTCATTTTTCAAGTAGGTCGGACTTTCATTCGACAAATGAAAAGAGACTGTCACTTCTATATCCGTATACCAATTGCTCCTGATTCTCAGGATGTGGTGAAGGTGAAGGAAGATGGCTAGGGAAATATATATGACAATAGGGTGCATGAGCAGATTTCTAGAATGTTGCTACAGATGATGACAAAAGGCAAGATGCAGGGCATAGGTAAGGCAGGCACCACTGTTGTAAAATCTTGCTGTATATTTTAGATTTGGCTAATAAAATGCTAAGGTATATTGAAACATGTGTTTCTAAGACATCATTTTTTTAAAAGGAAAATGAAAGCATGTAATGAGATTGGCTTGGACTAAGGGATGCTTCCAAAGAAATGAGAGAAAGAACTTGCTTTCCCAAGTCAGAAAATGGCAAGAATCAGGAGCAAAAGACAGGATATGTCATCCTTTACTTAGTGTTGAACATGGTTCAAGACTTCCCACAAATGTTCTATTTACCCCTCACTTCATGGCAAGTAGATGGGGAAACAGTGGCTGACTTTATTTTTCTGGGCTCCAAAATCACTGCAGATGGTGACTGCAGCCATGAAATTAAAAGACGCTTACTCCTTGGAAGGAAAGTTATGACCAACCTAGACAG
>NW_011494889.1:10824703-10825137 GCF_000754665.1 Bison bison bison
GGCAACTCATTCCAGTATTCTTTCCTGGAGAATTACATGGACAGACAATAACATTTTATACATTCCATAGACGAAGAAACTGCCTAGTTGATCATGTGGATTTAATCTGTAGCTTGTAGGAATGTTTTATGTCTTCTTCCTTAGCCACACAGCCCCTGGGTTTCAATTGTGGTTTTATTTCTACCTCTGTATGTGGGTTGTCCACTGAGGTTTCCTCCTGAGGCTGCCCTAGAAGACTTGGATTTGCCCCTGTGAAGACCAGGTGTGGAGATGGTGCAGCTGCTTGGGTTGAGGGGCTTCTGGCAGCACCAGGTACTCAGGGGAGGTGGCAGCTAGAGAAGCAGGAAATATAGTGCTCTAGAAGGGTATGGCAAACATTATTGGCCAATACGCTCCAGTATTCTTGCCTAGAGAACCTCCATCCCTGATGGAGA
>NW_011494889.1:10825237-10834812 GCF_000754665.1 Bison bison bison
AAGACCCTGATGATGGGAAAAATTGAAGGCAGGGGGAGAAGGGGATGACAGAGGATGAGATGGTTGGATGGCATCACCGACTCAATGGGCATGAGTTTGAGTAAACTCCAGGAGTTGGTGATGGACAGGGAGGCCTGGTATGGTTCAGTCCATGGGGTCACAAAGAGTCGGACATGACTGAGGAACCGAACTGACTGACTGGCAAGTACTGGACACTTCAATATATCACTTATTTAATTATTTCTCTCATTAATTACGGAGATGGCAATAGCACCTCACTCCAGTACTCTTGCCTGGAAAATCCCATGGACAGAGGAGCCTGCTGGGCTGCAGTACATGGGGTTGCAATGAGTCAGACATGACTGAATGACTTCACTTTCACTTTTCACTTTCATGCATTGGAGAAGGAAATGGGAACCCACTCCAGTGTTCTTGCCTGGAGAATCCCAGGGACGGGGAAGCCTGGTGGGCTACCGTCTATGAGGTTGCACAGAGTCAGACACGACTGAAGCGACTTAGTAGCAGCAGCAGCAGCAGCAGCTCATTAATTATCTCAGTTCTAAGAAGTTGATAAAATAGACTCCAGTTGATATACGATAAGTTGGAGACTCAGAAGAGTGAGGTGACATGTCCAAGGTGGCAGATTTACATGTCAGAACTGTTGTTCAGATTTTGTTATAGCCCCATAGCCACATCCATTCAGTCTAGCAAGTGGCCACATGGAACCCTCTCAGATTCTCTCCTGAGGCTGGAAGTCAAGGAAAGCAGGTCCTCAGTCCCTGAGTTTTTGCTGAGAAGAGGTGTCTCCTCAGAGATGGTCCCACTAGCTCTCCTGCCCATGTGCAGGAGGCTGGTGTGTGCAGTATAAGATGAGCCTGAAGTGAGTTTCTCAGCCTTCTGATTCACTTGGATGTTCTGATTTCACCTGGACAATGCAAGGGTAAAGAATGAACTGATCAGGTTTAAACATCCACTTACATTTTACCCAAGCTTCCGGGGATAAATTGAGTCTCCCTTGTTTCTTTACACCATGTCCAGTCTCTGACCTCAGGGAATAAGAGTCTTGCACTCTACGTGCCAGCAGTCAATGTGGCCTTCACACAGGTGGCCTTGGCAGGCGCCCCAACATGTGCCCTCTTTTTACGTTTGCTCCCCCTCTTGCCATCGCTCTGGATCTCCAGCCTCTGTTAGAACTGCCTCAGCCAGATCACACCAGACTTCTCTGGAAACTGTGGCTCAGAGGTACTCTGGGCCAGGAACACATGGATTTTCTGCCCTTCAATGTCCAGCTATCACCACTGCCACACATAGACACACTACACCACCAGCAAAGCACAATATCAAGGCCAGCATGTCAGATGAGCAGAAGGAAAGCCCACAAGCCAGAAGCAAAGGGACATGATTCTGTTCTTCCACTTGGTATTTGATCCCTTAAATTGTTACTTCACTTTGTACCCTGTCTACCTACCTGCCCCCTGCAAAACCATGGCTGCTCCCACCTGGTGTTCTCATTTGAGAACATGCATTACCCACCTGTGAATGGTTCCTTGTTGACCTAATTATGTAGGAAAACTACTCCTTTCTCCAAGAAGGCAATGAGGTCTTAGAGGATTGTTCACTTATTAGCTGTGTGATCCTAGGTAAGTTAATCAACTTGGTGGAGGCTCTGAAGAGAGACAGGAGCAGAATCACACTCAATAAAAATGAGGCTGTTACTCTCTGTTCTCCCCTAAATCACTGACATCTATGCAAAGAGGATGGTCAGACACGGTTGCTTACACCTGGTGGTCATAGGAAGACGCACGAATACCCAAATATTTAGTGGACTGATATCTTCACTGGTTCTGATTCACCAAGAATAATGAAGCCATTTCATCTCATAAGGTCTCCACTGGCGGCTTTGACGGTACAGAATCTGCATGCAATGCAGAAGACCCAGGTTCAATCCCTGGCCAGGAAGATCCCTGGAGAAGGAAATGGCCACACACTCCAGTATGCTTGCCTGGAGAATTTCCTGGACAAAGGAGCCTGGCAGGCTACAGTCCATGGGGTTGCAAAGAGTTGGACATGAGTGAGTAACTAACACTTTCATGTTCATCTCCATAAACACTCACAGAACAACAACTATGTCTATGGTACTAATATTGAGAAGACAATTTGACTTTAAGAAACAGCAGGAATCATATCTTACTGAGCCCTTACTATGTACACATATCATGCAGCATCAAATTTGATGCTGAAACTTTCCCTGTGAATTTGCCGTAAGTATTCTCATTTTATAGATGACAAAACTGAGGCTCAGAAAAGTAAAGAAAGTTGCAGAAGATCCCACTGCCCAGCTGAAGTGACGGAACGTGAACCTGAACCAGATGAGGCTCTACAATCTGGTGAGACTTCCTTTCATAGCTGCAGAGGGCTCAGCTCTTTAATGTGTTCATTAGACTGTCTCACCACAGAATTTTAGGTTTCATAGGAGAAAGAATCAATGCCTAAAATAATCCAAAAACTTCACTTTAAGTGTAACACAATTACAACAGCCAAAACCACAGCCAGGGCCAGCTCGAATCTCTACAGCACCCACACTGGTCTTCTCCTCCCCTAGACACTCTGCGGATAGTCCATTGTGTATATGTATGTGACCTATACATATATACAAAGACTGAGAAACTCATTATGGGATTGTGTGGCATTGGGAAGCCAAGGGAACAAACCTTCAAGGAGTCCCAAGTGTCCACTCCTGAGAGCACCCCCACTGTAGTGTTCCTGTGAGGTCAGAGAGGTGGGTTTGCTCTGGTCCAGATCACCTTCTCTGGACACAGATGTGCCTGGATCCAAAACTGCCTCTGCCACCAACTAGCAGTGAGACCTTGACGAGAACCTGAGCAGAGTTCTGAACATCCCTCTGCCTCAGATTCCTTCCCTGTCTGATGGGGATGATGGCTCCTATCCTGCACAGGTGTTGGCAGGATGACAGAAAGCCACATAAAATCTAAGAGATTAAGTAATGATGATTTCTTGAATTATCAACCATCTATATACAAACTAATTAGCAATCTGTGCAAATTGTGCCAGAAATAGTCCCTTATGGGGTCTCTAATCTAGCTGGACTAGGATTGATACATACACACAAAATCAGTTCAGTTGCTCAGTCATGTCTGACTCTTTGTGACTCCATGGACTGCAGCATGCCAGGCTTTCCTGTCCATTACCAACTACTGGGGCCTGCTCAGACTCATGTCTATTGAGTCAGTGATGCCATCCAACCATCTCATCCTCTGCCGTCCCCTTCTCCTCCTGCCTTCAATCTTTCCAAGCATCATGGTCTTTTCCAATGAGTCAGGTCTTTGCATCATGTGGCCAAACTATTGGAATTTCAGCTTCAGCATCGTCCTTCCAATGAATATTCAGGACTTATTTCCTTTAGGATTGATTGGTTTGATCTCCTTGTAGTCCAAGGGACTGGCTAGTGTCTTCTCCAACACCACAGTTAAAAAGCATCAATTCTTCAGTGCTCAGCTTTCTTTATGGTTCAACTCTCACATCCATACATGACTACTGGAAAAACCATAGCTTTGTCTATACAGACCTTTGTTGGCAAAGTAATGGCTCTGCTTTTTAATATGCTGATTGGTCATAGCTTTTTTTCCAAAGAGCAAGCATCTTTTAATTTCATGGCTGCAGTCACCATCTGCAGTGATTTTGGAGGCTAAGAAAATAAAGTCTGTCACTATTTCCACTGTCTCTCCATCTATTTGTCATGAAGTGATGGGACCAGATGCCATGATCTTAGCTTTTTGAATGTTGAGTTTTAGGCTAGCTTTTTCACTCTTCTCTTTCACTTTCATCAAGAGGCTGTTTAGCTCCTCTTCACTTTCTGCTGTAAGAGTGGCATCATCTGCCTATCTGAGGTTATTGATATTTCTCCGGCAATCTTGATTCCAGCTTGTGCTTCATTCAGCTTGGCATTTTGCATGATGTAATCTGCACATGAATTAAATAAGCAGGGTGACAATATGCAGCCCCGACATCCTTCTTTCCCAATTTGGAACCAGTCTCTTGTTCCACATCCGGTTCTAACTGTTGCTTCTTGACCTGCATACAGATTTCTCAGGAGGCAGGTCAGGTGGTCGGGTATTCCCATCTCTTTCAGGATTTTCCACAGTTTGTTGTGATCCACACAGTCAAAGCCACTGGCGTAGTCAATAAAGCAGAAGTTGACATTTTTCTGGAACTCTCCTGCTTTTTCAATGATCCAGCGGATGTTGCCTATCTGATCTCTGATTCCTCTGACTTTTCTAAATTCTGCTTGAACATCAGTGTGTTCTTTGTTCATGTACAGTTGAAGCCTGGCTTGTAGAATTTTGAACATTACTTTGCTAGTGTGTGAGATGAGTGCAGTTGTGTGGTTTGAACATTCTTTGGCATTGCCTTTCTTTGGGATTGGAATGAAAACTGGAATTTTCTGGTCCTGTGGCCACTGTTGAGTTTTCCAAATTTTCTGGCATATTGAATTTAGCACTTTCACAGCATCATCTTTTAGGATTTGAAATAGCTCAATGGGAATTCCATCACGTCCACTAGCTTTGCTCATAGTGATGCTTCCTAAGGTCCACTTGACTTCACATTCCAGGATGTCTGGGTTTAGGTGATTGATCACACCATCATGGTTATCTGGGTCATTAAGATCTTTTTGTATAGTTCTTCTGTGTATTCTTGGCACCTCTTCCTAGTATCTTCTGCTTCTGTTAGGTCCATACCATTTCTGCCTTTATTGTGCCTACATTTGCATGAAATGTTCCTTTGCTATCTCTAATTTTCTTGAAGAGATCTGTAGTCCTTCCCTTTCTATTGTTTTCCTCTGTTTCTTTGCATTGATTACTGAGCAAGGCTTTCTTATCTCTTCTTGCTGTTCTTTGGAACTCTGAATTCAAATGCGTATACACACAAAATACATGCAAACAATTCCCACAAACACACCCCCACACTCCATCTCTTTTTAATGGCCAATATTTAATGGATAATACAAACAGACTTACAGAATGGTACAGTTAGAAAATAATCCAGCAATAATCCAGTACAGTGGTTCCAAAGTTTTGTTTAAATCACAGAGACTCTGTTTAAAGGAACTTTTATGGAAATTCAGTGTATAAAACACTCAGCTGGTGTGATTGAAGAGGACAGTGGAGTTGAAATCTCCCCTGTCCCTACCTATATTCCATCCCATCTGCCCACCCAGTAAATGTCCATCACACCTTCCTAGCCTGACCCTAAGGAAGCTTCACAGAACCCTGGAGTATCAGCTAAAACTTCCCACATCCATTCCACTGCTTCATATCATAATCAATGAAAGTGAGCAGAAAAACACACACACAATGTCTAGAGCCAGTATTTGTGGGGGAGGGTAGGAGGAGAGAGCTGGGAATGTGGGCCTGAGTTCCAGCCCCCAGCTGGCTACTAACCACCTGTCTGTGCGCCTGTTACCTAACCCCTCTGGATTCCGCCTTTGTCCTCTATACATGGAGGGAATATATTGAATACTCTTTATGAAAAGTTGTTTTCAAGTCCCCAGTACTGTGGCACAAAGATTTCCTAGAAAAGTTCTCAAAAAATATGAGCTGCCTTCCCACAATTACAGATACTGCACGTAGTCAGGCCCAGAAATCACACTCTGAGTTTTCTGAAAGTCACACAAGAAGTTACAGCTTTAGCAGATGCTTCTGAAAGAATCAGACAATGTTGTCCACACCTGCCGGACACACCACCATTGGGTGACAGCCATGGGGCAAAGAAACACTTAGAAGGATGAGTAAAGGGGCACCTTTGGAAAGAATGTATCTCTGCTGAACTTGTGAGAAGGGCTCTCCACTTCTCAGCAGTCCCCTACCTCTCTTTCATAAAGTTCTAAGGAGAAAAAAAGAAGTTACTGCATCTGAAAGCTTCTATGATTCCAATTACACAAGAAGCTTTGATACGATGACTTTATAGGGAATGATAAACCACTAACTTAGGCACAAAATAATAGAAAAAGTCAGACATTTGTTACCACTGAAGGCTTGTTGCCCAGGGACAATGTCTAATAGATATAAAAACACATTAAAAGTAAAACAATCCAGGGACCTCTCTGGTTGTCCAGTGCTTTAGACAATGCCTTCCAGTGTGGGGAGTGCAGGTTTGATGCCTGGTCAAGGAGCTAGGATCCCACATGCCTCATGGCCAAAAAACCAAAGCATAAAACAGGAATAATATTATAGCACATTCAATAATGACTTAAAAAAACAGTCTAACAAAACTTTCATTATATACCAAAACAATTTTCTTATGATGAGTAAAGCAAAATTAGGCATTCAAAAATAATTTTTTTGGTTTAAAAATCAGGGTAACCACCAGATGTCACTAGAGTACCAACAGCTACTCTGTTGTGCCCTTTCTCCTCTCTTAAGACTTGACATATTACAGGCATCCTGGGACTAAGCCACCCAGTCTGGTGTGTTTAGTGGGGAAATGAAATTTCCATAGAGGTTAGTGTCCTTCCTGAACAGCTAGAAATTTCACTGTGCTAACCTTAAATTTCTTGCCTCTTTCCCATGTTACTTTCTGTCACAGCTATAGGGGCCAAATCTCTTTAATATCTACTGTGCTATTGCATGCAAATAGCATCAGTTTTTGGAGGGAGATAGCAAAGAAATCAGAGAGGGCAATGGCATCCCACTCCAGTACTCTTGCCTGGAAAATCCCATGGACAGAGGAGCCTGGTAGGCTGCAGTCCATGGAGTCGCTAAGAGTTGGACACGACTGAGCTAATTCACTTTCCCTTTTCACTTTCAAGCGTTGGAGAAGGAAATGGCAACCTACTCCAGTGTCCTTGCCTGGAGGATCCCAGAGATGAGGGAGCCTGGTGGGCTGCTGTCTATGGGGTCGCACGGAGTCAGACATGACTGAAGCGACTTAGCAGCAGCAGCAGCAGCAGCAGCAGCAAAGAAATGCTACGAAGTGCACAACCTTTGCCTTCAAGCTGTGTGGGAAGCTTCTAGCTAACCATTTTGAGAAGGATCCAAGCCAAGGCTGCTATAGGAACCAAGAGAGTCCCTTGAGGTGATACTGACTGTAGAAATGTGTTAATTTAGCTTTTGAAAAAAGAAAGCTATTAGAAGCAGATCATGGGGTGAAGATTGCCAGCCCATTGGTATAAGAGGCTGAAGATGCCCTTGAAAGGAAGGGTAGTTGTTGACATTCGTTGCTTTCGCCTGCTTTGCTATGACTCTCCCCTTCTTAGACTAGCATCTCATTCTCCTTCAGGGCATCACCCTTCTCCTCCTTCTCCACTATGTGGGTTTGAGCAGGACTGACTTGGCATTAATCTCAGGGCTGGGAAAATGAGCCAGACATGGTCACAGTGATCAGTTCAGGGAAGGCACCTGTGAAAAAAGGCTTGGCTTACCACCACTCGAGCAAGTTTAGCAGAAAAATTGGCTTATTAAAGGCTTTCAGGTAGCTCACAGAAGATCTACGAGGACCAAAGTTAGGTTCAGAACTTCAGGACTATTCCAGAGAAGCCAACCTACTGCTGCCTTTGGACCATACTCTGTATTGTGGACTTCTGATGCCAGGTATCACACATCAGAGGCTCTGCAAAAGGCTACAGCACATGACTGAACCACAGCCGGTAGGGAGATGGACAGGGAATGTCTGGCTTTCCCTTCAATAAGTGAGCACCACAATTAACCCTAACTAGTGAGACTATCTGGAGAAGGCAATGGCACCCCACTCCAGTACTCTTGCCTGGAAAATCCCATGGATGGAGGAGCCTGGGGGCTGCAGTCCATGGGGACACTAAGAGTCGGACACGACTGCAGCGACTTAGCAGCAGCAGCAGCAGCAGTAAGACTATCTGAAAATACTAAGAAACCCAAAACTATGACAAGTGGCCCCAGTAAGTAGTAAGTACATAATCCATGCTGAGGTTTTGAAAGCCAATCCTGGGACTCGCTGCCATCAATAGAAATGTTCTATTCCTCTGGGGTAACATATATTGTTAGAATGTAAGCCGGCATCTTCTGGTGGCATCTCTGCAATGGCACAAGATTCTGCCTGAAAATCTGGTTAACACAGAAGAAAACAGAGTTCAGTTGGAGGAATGGAGTATTGGATGTAGCTGACCTGGAAGACAGACACCCATGGATTTTCAATGCTATGAGCCAATAAACTCTTTTTTTGAAGTTTGTAAGCTTTTATTTCTTGCAACCAAGATTCCTGACCACAGCAAGGGTCTGTCAGAATTTCTGTGCCTCTGGGCTAGCTGTGTATCTATTACACTGCGACTGGGATGGAAGAGACCACTCCCTGCTATAAGTAGCAGGAAGATCTCCAATTTAATGCCTCTTATAACTCTCCATAATTTCTAGGGGAAATCTTCAGTTCAGTTCAGTCACTCAGTTGTGTCCAACTCTTTGCGACCCCATGAATTGCAGCACACCAGTCCTCCCTGTCCATCATCAACTCCCGGAGTTCACTCAAACTCACGTCCATTGAGTTGGTGATGCCATCCAGCCATCTCATACTCTGTCATCCCCTTCTCCTCCTGCCCCCAATCCCTGCCAGCATCAGAGTCTTTTCCAATGAGTCAACTCTTTGCATGAGGTGGCCAAAGTACTGGAGTTCCAGCTTTAGCATCAATCCTTCCAATGAACACCCAGGACTGATCTCCTTTAGAATGGACTGGTTGGATCTCCTTGCAGTCCAAGGGACTCTCAAGAGTCTTCTCCAACACCACAGTTCAAAAGCATCAGTTCTTTGGTGCTCAGCTTTCTTCAGAGTCCAACTCTCACATTCATACACGACCACTGGGAAAACCATAGCCTTGACAAGACAGACTTTTGTTGGCAAAGTAATGTCTCTGCTTTTCAATATGCTATCTAGGTTGGTCATAACTTTCCTTCCAAGGATTAAGTGTCTTTTAATTTCATGGCTGCAATCACCATCTGCAGTGATTTTGGAGCCCCAAAAAATAAAGTCTGACACTGTTTCCACTGTTTCCCCATCTATTTCCCATGAAGTGATGGGACCAGATGCCATGATCTTCGTTTTCTGAATGTTGAGCTTTAAGCCAACGTTTTCACTCTCCCCTTTCACTTTCATTAAGAGGCTTTTTAGTTCCTCTTCACTTTCTGCCATAAGGGTGGTATCATCTGCATATCTGAGGTTATTGATATTTCTCCCAGCGATCTTGATTCCAGCTTGTATTTCCTCCAGTCCAGCATTTCTCATGATGTACTCTGCATAGAAGTTAAATAAGCAGGGTGACAATATACAGCCTTGACGAACTCCTTTTCCTATTTCGAACCAGTCTGTTGTTCCATGTCCAGTTCTAACTGTTTCTTCCTGACCTGCATATAGGTTTCTCAAGAGGCAGGTCAGGTGGTCTGGTATTCCCATCTCTTTCAGAATTTCCCACAGTTTATTGTGATCCACACAGTCAAAGGCTTTATAAAGCAGAAATAGATGTTTTTCTGGAACTCTCTTGCTTTTTCCGTGATCCAGCGGATGTTGGCAATTTGATCTCTGGTTCCTCTGCCTTT
>NW_011494889.1:10834912-10836147 GCF_000754665.1 Bison bison bison
AGGAAGTCAAGAATACTTAATGGAAAAAGGATAATCTCTTTAATAGAGGGTATGGTAAAATGTTATTCATGTGTTTAAAAAATAAAACTATATCTTTGGCTTACACTCCTCAAAAAATTAACTAAAATGGATTAAAAGGATTAAATGTAAGACCTGAAAACAGCAAACCCCTTGAAGTAAGCATCAACAAAAATCTTGTCATGAATCTTGACAATAATTTCTTAGACATGGCACCTAAAACCTAAGCATAAAAATTTAAAAATAAATAAATGGAAAGAGATAAAACTAAAAACTCCTGCACAAAGGAAAGAGATAATCAAAGTGGGGGAAAAACAAACAAACAAACAAACAAACAATTGACAGAATGGGAAAGAATGTTTAAAAACAATATATTTGATAAGGGGTTAATTCCTAAAATGTATAAAGATCTCATGTAACTCCAAAAAGTTAGCTAAAAACAAACAAAAAGGACTTCTCTCATGGCCCAGTGATTAACAATCTGTCTTCCAATTCATAGGATACAAGTTCAATCCTTGATTGAGGAACTAAGAACCCATATGGTGGGGGGAAACTAAGCTTTCACACCACAACAGGAGAAAAACCTCTGTGCTGCAACAATGATTCCGCATGATGCAAATAAGTAGTTGCCATTTCCTTCTCGAAAAGATCTCCCTGACCCAAAAATCTAACCTGGGTCTCCTGCATTGCAGGAAGATTCTTTACCAACTGAGCTAAGAAGGAAGCCCTAACTAAGACCTAGCACAACCAAAAATAAGTGAATAGATATAATTTTTGAAATGGCAAGAGAAATGAGAAGCCATTTCTTCAAAGTAGAATGTGAAAAGCTAATAGATACATGGGGAGATGCTCAACATCACTAATCATTAAGAAAACTCAAATCAAAACAACAATGAGATATCACCTCATGCTGTTAGAATGATCCATATCAAAAAGAAAATAAATAACAATGCTGGCATGGCTTTATAAAGAGAGCACTTCTGCACTATTTGTGTGTTAGTTGCTCAGCTGTGTCCAACTCTTTGTGACCCCATAAACTGGAGCCCACCAGGCTCTTCTATCCATGGGATTCTCCAGGCAAGAATATCATACTAGTGAGTAGGTTGCCATTTCCTTCTCCAGGGGATCCTCCCAAACCATGAATTCAACCCTGGGCTCCCACATTGCAGTACCCAATCCAATTAATGTCTTTTATACCTTCTTGTTGCCTTTACCCA
>NW_011494889.1:10836247-10840481 GCF_000754665.1 Bison bison bison
TCCTGACCTGCATATAGGTTTCTCAAGAGGCAGGTCAGGTGGTCTGGTATTCCCATCTCTTTCAGAATTTCCCACAGTTTATTGTGATCCACACAGTCAAAGGCTTTATAAAGCAGAAATAGATGTTTTTCTGGAACTCTCTTGCTTTTTCCGTGATCCAGCGGATGTTGGCAATTTGATCTCTGGTTCCTCTGCCTTTTCTAAAACCAGCTTGAACATCAGGAAGTTCACAGTTCACGTATTGCTGAAGCCTGGCTTGAAGAATTTTGAGCATTGCTTTACTAGGGTGTGAGATGAGTGCAATTGTGCAGTAGTTTGAGCATTCTTTGGCATTGCCTTTCTTTGGGATTGGAATGAAAACTGACCTTTTCTAGTCCTGTAGCCACTGCTGAGTTTTCCAAATTTGCTAGCATATTGTGTGCAGCACTTTCACAGTATCATCTTTCAGGATTTGAAATAGCTCAGCTGGGGAAATCTTAGAACTCTAGATTTTCTAAGGCCATTTTTCTAGATTTTCTAAGAACTCTAGATTTTCTAGAAGCTCTGGACATTCCTCCCAGCCTAGTTCCAGATTCTGGTACCCAACAACACAACAGCCTTCAACTACGCACAATTAAAAAAAAAAAAATTCATGTTGTTTAATGTCTTCCTCACTTTAGTCATCTGTTCCCTGGGTCTAGAATGTCCTTATACCACTAGCCCCTCACCCTCTTACCTCTCCACATATATGTATCATTGTTGTCTCTAAAACTTTGATTCAATTTCAAAAACGAAGCTTGGGGACTATCTTCTCCAAGAAGACTTCCATGCCCACCCAGGTACATGGGATAAGAATGAACTTATAGTAAGGGCAAAGTCGGAGAAGGCAATGGCACCCCACTCCAGTACTCTTGCCTGGAAAATCCCATGGACGGAGGAGCCTGGTGGGTTGCAGTCCATGGGGTCGCTAGAAGTCAGACACGACTAAGTGACTTCACTTTCACTTTTCACTTTCATGCATTGGAGAAGGAAATGGCAACCCACTCCAGCGTTTTTTCCTGGAGAATCCCAGGGATGGGGGAGGCTGGTGGGCTGCAATCTCTGGTGTCACACAGAGTTGGACATGACTGAAGCGACTTAGCAGCAGCAGCAGCAGCAAGGGCAAAGTAGCCTTCAGAGCAAATCAGAGAGTAAATGTGAGTATACAAAGAGCAAGCCCTAGAAGTTGTGAAGGCATAATTCAGCCCAGCACTCCAGACATATAAGCCAAAATTTAAAATGAAATATAACACTATAGAAATCAAACCTGTTGTTTTCTACTGGCTACAGTCAATGACAATAGATCCTACTCAATAACTGATTTTTAAAAATTGCAAATGTTACTCACCTTTAACAAATCCATCCCATTCTCCTATAGTTCAAGTTTGTATACACATCTGCAGGTAGATCTGGTGGGAAATCCTCCAGAACACCAAAGGCCATTCTCATAATGTCTGTATAAACAGAACAGGCAGATGCAGACTATTTATTTCCAAGCTGAGATTACACAGCATTTTACAAAAAACAGCTGGTCATGCAGCACCACTATGGCACACCTCCCCTATGGCTTTGATGACACAGTGGTGAAAAAAACAGATGAGAATCCTGTTTTCATAGGTCTTATGTTTTGCTTTAGGCATTGGTGGTGGTGAGAGCTATAATCACCATCCAGGTAACTTAAGTAGGACAAAAGAGGGTTCCTAGGTGGCTCAGTGGTAAAGAATCTACCTGACAACGCAGGAGTTCAGTCCCTGGGTTAGGAAAATCCCCTGGAAAAGGAAATGGCAACCCACTCCAGCATTCTTGCCTGGAGAATCAATCCCCTGGACAGAGGAGCCTGGCGGGCTATAGTCCACGGGGTTGCAAGGAGTAAGACATGATGGAGCAACTAAGCACAGCACAGCACATCTGAAACTCCACACCCTCTGTTACAGAAAGTTCCACCTCCTTCTTCCCACTAAGAAATTTAGAAAAAAAAATTATAAACTTTTTGGGACTTTCTACATTCTTGGCCCTGATCAAACAATTAGGAATAGGCTTATAATGTCTTGGCCAAAAATTTTGTTCAAGTTTTCCCATGGAATGGTAAGGAAAAATTCAAACAAACTCTTTGGTCAAACAATACTTGGCTTTTCAATTCAGAATATGTTTCTCTTGGTGATCTGTCAATGTCACTGTGATAACCATGTATTCTGCATTTGAAGTTTTCCAATCACTTTCAGTTCAGTTCAGTTCAGTCAGTCGTTCAGTCATTTCTGACTTTTTGCAACCCCATGGACTGCAGCACACCAGACCTCCCTGTCCATCACCAGCTCCTGGAGTTTACTCAAACTCATGTCCATTGAGTCAGTGATGCCATCCAACCATCTCATCCTCTGTCATCCCCTTCTCCTCCCGCCTTCAATCTTTCCCAGCATCAGTGTCTTTTCAAATGAGTCCATTATTCATATCAGGTGACCAAAGTATTGGAGTTTCAGCTTCAGCATCAGTCCTTCCAATATTCAGGACTGATTTCCTTTAGGATGGACTGGTTGGATCACCTTGCAGTCCAAGGGACTCTCAAGAGTCTTCTCCAACACCACAGTTCAAAAGCAACAATTATTTGGTGCTCAGCTTTCTTTTCAGTCCAACTCTCACATCCATACATGACTATTGGAAAAACCATAGCTTTGACTATGCGGACTTTTGTTGGCAAAGTAATGTTTCTGCTTTTTAATATGCTGTCTAGGTTGCTCATAGCTTTTCTTCCAAGGAGCAAATGTCTTTTAATTTGAACTGCTATAAATTCTTTCAATAATACTAATTTTTATTTCTCTAAAGACAGTGTAGTTTCCAGTTTTAGATTCATTATCTCCTGTAATCTGAACAAAGATCTGTGATATTGACCAGGGCTTGGGATAGCCAGAAAGAGAGTGACATCAGCCCCTTCTTCCCAAATGTCTGTTAATTTAGGTCTAGTCTCTTCACACATTTCCTCCAAGCCATTGTTCCAAATCATAAGTTAATGATTACAATAAAGACAGCACAGAATATTAGAGTTGTAAAGGATCTTAGACGCTTATGTAAAATATGTCTTTGCCTAGCCAAGAGTAAGGCAATGACATTCTTGGTGGCAAAGCCTGATGGGAAACTGTTCCTTCCAGTTTCCAAGCCAGGGTTCCTGCCTTAAACCATCAGGATGGCCTGAGATGATCCCCTAGTGTGTTTGTCCAATAGGCCTCCAACAGCTAGAAGAAGTGTTTTTTAGCTGTTGCTTCTGGGGTCTTGAGACAAGGACCAAAGAAAAGGCAGGAATGGAATAAGGATGAAGTAAGAATATTATTACCTTAAGTGAATTAGGCTGTGTTTTCTTTGCTCATATTATTCCGGAGTCATTTCAAAATTCCCATAGCCAAGAATACAGCATGGCAGTTATAGAAGGAGCTTAGAGTCACAGCCCAGATATGTTCTAAACTCTTCCACCTGCTTGCCTTGCTTTCCTCAGCTGCAAAGTGGGTCTGAAAAGAGTTTCTATGTAGAGGAATGATTGTGAAGGTTAAGTTAGGTAGTCCATCTAAAGCTCTTACTTTGGTGGCTAGTACATTACAAGTAACTAGTATGTATTATATATCATTTTCACTAACAGTGTAGGTATAAAAACGATCTTCTTTTGTCAGATTAAAGAACTGGAGATCAGAACTGTAACATAATGCACATGTGGGGAGAACTAACATCTTTGGAGCACCTGCTCTAAGCTCATAACTGTGCTGGGAGGTAAATACTCACAATGATGAAATAAGCATCTCATTACCTCCACTGTTTCAGGGAAGAAACAGAGGGGATAGGGAGGCATGTTTAAGCAATTTGCTATTGTTGTCATTAATTTTTGAGATGCTCTGCTGTTTTATCTAATTTGTCTAAAAATTAGTCTGAATATTTATTACCAGTAGTGGTTCAAGTACATTAAAAAACTGCATTTTTTTCAACTGCATTCATAGGGTTAACATATATTTAGAGAAACAAAACTGCCTCTAAGACACTTATTTGTCCTAAGCAGAATAAATTCTGTAAAAGCTAATGCATTTACTTATGATAAATGTTAAAATCTCATAATGTTGGCATTTGATATTTACAATTACTCCACAGGATAAATTCATACAATGGAGTAATCCCAATTCTCCCACCCCCAGCCCACCCACAGCCTGATCTGGAGAAAGGCACTATTCATTCTTTTCAA
>NW_011494889.1:10840581-10841018 GCF_000754665.1 Bison bison bison
CCTCTATTTCTTTGCAATGACCACTGAGGAACGCTTTCTTATCTCTCCTTGCTATTCTTTTGAACTCTGCATCAGATGCTTATGTCTTTCCTTTTCTCCTTTGCTTTTCACTTCTTTTCACAGCTATTTGTAAAGCCTCCTCAGACAGCCATTTTGCTTTTTTGCATTTCTTTTCCATGGGGATGCTCTAGATCCCTGTCTCTTGTACAATGTCATGAACTTCCATCCATAGTTCATCAGGCACTCTATCAGATCTAGTCCCTTAAATCAATTTCTCACATTATAATCACAAGGGATTTGCTTTAGGTCATACATTAGTGGTCTGGTGGTTTTCTCTACTTTCTTCAACTTAAGTCTGAATTTGGCAATAAGGAGTTCATGATCTGAGCCGCAGTCAGCTCCCAGTCTTGTTTTTGCTGACTGTATAGAGCTTCTCC
>NW_011494889.1:10841118-10843035 GCF_000754665.1 Bison bison bison
TTTTCAATTATCGTGTACTTTACACGATATTTTACATCACTTACTACTTGTGATTCATCAAGGCACTTGATGACTCACGTCTCTCTAATCCTATAATGCAACTTGAGTGTGCACTGAATTCTATTTGCCTCTCATAGAAGAGTTCATTTCCATTTCTGCAGAGGCCAGGAAGCCTCTCCAATCTACCACTGTGGGAGCTGTCCACTGTCAGCCCTCTGTGACAAGTTACAGACTCAGATGGTATGAAAAGTAAGCATTTTTCACCAACAAGAATCACACCCAATAGCAGGTGTCAAAGCTGCAGTTGCCACTGGGAAGTGTGCACCATGACTGTATGAAGAAAGATGACTAAATCTGATTCAATATTTAAGGTCTTTCCAAAAACACATGACAGGTTTAACCTGAAGGACTACAGAGAACTAGTAAGATAACAGTGATAGCTAATGTTCATTGAGTGCCTACTGAATACCAGGCACCGGGCAGAGTGTTTCACAGGGGTCATCCCACTTAACCTACACAATGAGCTAATATGACATATGGTCATCAATAAACTCACTTTGGGGAAATTAGGTAGATCAGATCAGATCAGTCACTCAGTCGTGTCCGACTCTTTGTGACCCCATGAATCGCAGCACACCAGGCCTCCGTGTCCATCACCAACTCCCAGAGTTCACTCAGACTCACGTCCATCAAGTCAATGATACCACCCAGCCATCTCATCCTCTGTCATCCCCTTCTCCTCTTGCCCCCAATCCCTCCCAGCATCAGAGTCTTTTCCAATGAGTCAACTCTTCGCATGAGGTGGCCAAAGTACTGGAGTTTCAGCTTTAGCATTTCTTCCTTCCAAAGAAATCCCAGGGCTGATCTTTAGAATGGACTGGTTGGATCTCCTTGCAGTCCAAGAAATTAGATAGAGGGATAAGCAAAATCCCACTCATCTGTCTCCAGGTATAAGCCTGTCTTTCACGGATCCTTGCATGAAGGTCACAGGAGGTGGCTACTAATATACCTAATTTGATTTTTTTTGGGCCTTGGTAAACATTGAGAGGAAAGATGACTTTGTAGGAGGGATTTGGATGTTTTGGATCTTTGGATATAACATTATGCCAGTAATACCCAGGTGAACCAGGGGCTGAACTGACAGAGGATGATGGTCCTTCTTAGTCTTCCAATCTGCCTTCAATATAAAAATCACCTCTTAAGGGCAGAAGGAGAATTCCAGCAGGCTCTCCTGTGGGAGTATTTTCTTGCTCCACAAGCTAACCACTCCCTGACATGATTTTGGCAGGCTATATCATGCAAATGAACATATATTTTGTAAGAAAGGGAGAATTCCTGTGAATGCTAGGGTTTAGGTTTTAGCCTGGGACTTTTAACATGTTTTTAAGACATAAAAAAATCTTAGATATATACAAAGCTACCTTATCTTTCCATTTAGTTTAGGAAATACAGCTTTCATAGCTGCCTTTGGATTTTCTGAGTATACCTTAGTGAGAAGAAAACTCCAGAACATTTGTTCATGTACCATTCAGCTTTCTCTTACCTTGGATGGGGTCTCTCTTCACGGCTGCTCCAGCAAAGGGCAGCTGCTGCTCCTTACCTCTGAGGCAGGGTAGCTCCTCTCGGCTACCGCTCCTGCCCTTGGGTATGGGGTGATTGCAGCTGCAGAATTAAAAGACGCTTCCTCCTTGGAAGAAAAGTTATGACCAACCTAGACAGTGTATTAAAAAGCAGAGACATTACTTTGCTGACAAAGGTCCATCTAGTCAAGGCTATGGTTTTTCCAGTGGTCATGTGTGGATGTGAGAGTTGGACTATAAAGAAAGCTGAGCACCGACGAATTTATGCTTTTGAACTGTGGTGTTGGAGAGGACTCTTGAGAGTCCCTTGGATTGCAAGGAGATCCAACCAGTCCAT
>NW_011494889.1:10843135-10843740 GCF_000754665.1 Bison bison bison
TACTCCATTTCTTCTAAGGGATTCCTGCCCACAGTAGTAGATATAATGGTCACCTGAGTTAAATTCACCTTTATTTAACTTTATTTATTTATTATTTAACTTATTTATTATTTAACTTATTTATTTAATGTAAATGTAATTACATTTTATTTCACTGATTCCTAGAATTTCATCATTTACTCTTGCCATATCCTGTTTGACCACTTCCAATATGCCTTGATTCATGGACCTGACATTCCAGGTTCCTATGCAATATTGCTCTTTACAGCATTGGACCTTGCTTCTATCATCAGTCACATCCACATTGTTTTTGCTTTGGTTCCATCCCTTTGTTCTTTCTGGAGTTATTTCTCCACTCATCTCCAGTAGGATATTGGGCACTTACAGACCTGGGGAGTTCTTTCAGTATCCTATGATTTTGCCTTTCCATACCATTCATGGCATTCTCAAGGCAAGAATACTGAAGTGGTTTGCCATTCTTTTATCCAGTGGATCACATTCTGTCAGACCTGTCCACCATGTCCCACCCGTCTTGTGTACGCCCCACATGACATGGCTTAGTTCATTGAGTTAGACAAGGCTGTGGTCCATGTGACAGATTGGCT
>NW_011494889.1:10843840-10848704 GCF_000754665.1 Bison bison bison
AAAGGGTCGGACACGATTGAGTGACTGAACCGAGCTGAACTATTCAGCAGTCTTTCAGGATCTATTGTGTGCATGTGTTTTGCTAAGCCTCGGTGATGTCTGATGAACAGGACAAACTTCATGCCTTCCATAAGCTTTAAGACAACGTAATAGGCACTTTTTATATTCTATGTAGATGCTCTGACTTCTTGACCTATACCACTTTTTTCCCTTTAAAAGCTTATTTTAGCATTTTTTTTCCAAAGCAAACCTGCTGCTGATGAATTCCCTCAGTTTTTATTTGTCTGAAAAAGTTTTTATTTCTTTTTCAATTTTGCAGGGCTGTTTCATTAGATATAGAGTTTTAGGTCAGTGGTTTGTTCTTTCAAAATATTATATATTTCATTCCACCCTCTTTTTTTCAGGGTGGTTTCTAATGAGATGTCTCAGTTCAGTTACTCAGTTGTTTCCAACTCTTTGAGACCCCATGAATCACAGCACGCCAGGCTTCCCTGTTCATCACCAACTCCTGGAGCTTGCTCAAACCATGTCCACTGAGTCAGTGATGCCATCCAACCATCTCATCCTCTGTCCTCTCCTTCTCCTCCTGCCTTCAGTCTTTCCCAGAATCAGGGTCTTTTCCAATGAGTCAGCTCTCTGCATCAGGTAGCCAAAATATTGGAACTTCAGTTTCAGCACCAGTACTTTCAAAGGTTGATTTCCTTTGAGATAGACTAGTTTAATCTCCTTGCTCAGGGAGACTCTCAAGTGTTTTCTCCAGCCACACAGTTTGAAAGCATCAATTCTTCAGCATTCTGCCTTCTTTATGATCCAACTCTCACAGATTCTTCAGCATTCTGCCTTCTTTATGATCCAACTCTCACAGGCATATATGACTACTGTTAATAAATTAATACACAGAAGAACTGTACAAAAAAGATCTTAATGACCTGGATGATCATGATGGCGTTGTCACTCACCCAGGGAAAGACATTCTGGAGTGCAAAGTCAACTGGGCCTTAGGAAGCACTGCTGTCAATAAAGCTAATGGTGGCAACAGAATTCCAGTAGTATTTACAGTCCTCAAAAGTTGATGCTATCAAAGTGCTGCACTCAACATTTCAGCATATTTGGAAAACCCACCAGTGGCCACAGGACTGGAAAAGGTCAATCCTCATCCCAATTCCCAAGAAGGGCAGTACTAAAGAATGTTTACACCACCAGAAAACTGCACTAATCTCATGCTAGTAAGGTTATGCTCAAAATCCTGCACGCGAGGCTTAAGCATTATGTGAACCATGAACTTCCAGATGTCCAAGTTGGGTTTAGAAAAGGCATAGGAACCAGAGATCAAATTCCCAACATTCTCTGGATCACAGAGAAATCAAGGGAATTAGAAGAACATTTACCTCTGTTTCATTGACTACACTAAAGTCTTGAACTGTGTGGATCATAACAAACTGAGGAAAATTCTTAAAGAGAGGGGAATACCAGACCATCTTACCTGTCTCCTGAGAAACCTGTATGCCAGTCAAAAAGCAACAGTTAGAACTCTATATGGAACAACTGACTAGTTCAGGATTGAGAAAGGAGTACTACAAACCTGTTTATTGTCACCCTGTTTATTTAACTTATAAGCAGAGCACATCATGAGAAATGCTGGGCTGGATGAGTCACAAACTAGAATCAAGATTACCAGGAGAAATATCAACAACCTCAGATATGTGGATAATACCACTCTAAGAAAGAGAAGAGGGACTAAAGAACCTCTTGATGAGGATGAAGGGGAGCGTGAAAAAAACAGCTTAAAGCTAAATATTAAATAAACTCAGATCATGGCATTTGGCCCCATCACTTCATGGCAAAGAGAAGGGGAGAAGAAGTATCATTTAAATACCATAAAATTTATTCATTTTAAGTGTACAATTCAATGATTTTTAGTAAATTTATGGAATCATGCATCCTTCCACAGGCTTCCTACGTGACTCAGTGGTAAAGAATCTGCCTGCCAATGCACGAGACACAGGAGATAGGATTCCATCTCTGGGTCGGGAATGTCCCCTGGATTAGGAAATGGCAACCCACCCCATTATTCTTGCCTTAAAAATTCCATGGAGAGAGGAGCTTAGGGGTTACAGCAAATAGGGTCACAAAGAGTCAGACATGACTGATTGACTGAGGATCCTTCCCCAAGTCTAATTTTAGAACATTTGTGTTATCCCCAAAGAAACCTCTTGTTCATTTGTAGTCACCTCCTTATTTCCATTCCCAATCACAAACACCAAGCCACTTCCTGTCTCGACAGATTTACCTTCTCCAGATATTTCTCAGAATTTCTTTAAACCTCAGCTTCCTTATCTGGAAAAAAAGAAGAAGAAGAAGAAGGAGAAGAAGAAGGAGAAGGAGAAGGAGAAGAAGAAGAAGAAGGAGAAGGATGGGAAAAGAAGTAAAATCCCAACTCTCAAGCCAGACCCACAGAATCAGAAACTGGGAGTGGGGTCTCACTGTGAATTTTAACAGGTCCTGCAGGTGATTCTTATGCACCAGCATTTCAGGCACACACAAAAGGAGGGAGGACAGAATAATAAATATCTATTTGAAAGAAGAGTTCTTCCAAAGGATCTTCCAAACTCCAAGCCAGCTCAATTCAATTTGTAGCTCTAGGGTAGGTCTTGGTGATGTCCTTAGAGACCCCCAGGCAATTCTAATGTGATTGAGCTTTGAGGAACACTCTCTGATCCATTTCTCTTCCACATATTTGTGGAATAAATCTCTCATCACGTCTATCTCCACTCCAGTGTTATCTCTGGAAAAGGGGCTTTCCAGATACCCTTTGTCTGAAGTACATCACATCATCCCTGGATACCCCCTCTGCCATAGCCCCTCTTTTATCCCACTATACTTTTTTTTGTCAGTTTCTCTGGTGGCCCCGATGGTAAAGAATCTGCCTGCAAAGTTGGAGACCTGGGTTCCATCCCTAGGTCGGGAAGATCTCCTGGAGAAGGGAATGGCAACCCACTTTAGTATTCTTGCCTGGAGAATTCCATGGACAGAGGAACCTGGAGGGCTGCAGTCCATGGAGTCAGAGAGTTGGACATGACTGAGTGACTAACACTTTCACTTTCTTTGTAGTATTTTTCAGCTACCATTTCATTATAGTCTATGAGTTTGTTCCCATCAATGAATGTGGCTCATTGTTTGAGAAGCTCATTCACTGAACCAGCAGCTCCAACTTCCTACTCCCTGCTTATGCCCAGTGCCTGTCAAGACACTACTACATGGGAGGCATGCAGTGAATATTTCCTGAATAAATGAATAATGTGGAATGGAGCAGAGATTTTATCCAAGAATATCTGCCTCTAAAAGCAATGTTCTTCCTGCCATATTATGTTGGATAGCACATAGTAGCTTTGCTCTAGCTTTGCTTAGCTTCTGGAAAGAGAATGTACTTCTGAATTGAAGCAAGCTGTATATTTGGTATTGAGCTTATCAAAGTAGACTGGTTTATGCATAGTTACTAATTATGAGGTATTGTGTGGCTCATTTAATAACTCTGGGTCTTATTGCCATCTATAAAATAGGAAAATAAATGCATCTATGCCTATCATATTGATTTGTTGAGAGGGATAAATGAAAACTTCTATGTAATAGCATTTTGTACGCTAAAACACCATCTAAAGATAAGTTATTACCATTACAAGATAGGGAGAAAGAAAGAGAAAGTGAGAAAAAGAAAAAAAAAACTAGAAAAATGAAAAGGTGATAGTATAGGGCAGAGGGTATGGAAGAGACTTTCTGAATCTAAAATTATATGGTTTAATAGAAAAATAGAAAATGAAATGGTATAAAAATGTATGTAAAACATAGTAATTGTCCAAAATCAAGATTCAGAATTATTTACATCTACTAAGAAGAAGCCATAATCTTCTTCATTTTAAAATCTAATTTGCTGGGGAGGTTCTAAGATGGCAGAGGAATAGGACGGGGAGACCACTTTCTCTGCCACAAGTTCATCGAAAGAACATCTGAACGCTGAGCAAATTCCACAAAACAATTTCTGAATGCTGGCAGAGGACATCAGGCACCCAGAAAGGCTGCCCGTTGTCTTCAAAAGGAATTAGGACAAAATATAAAAGACAAAAAGAGAGACAAAAGAGGTGGGGATGGAGATCTGTCCCGGGAAGGGAGTCTTAAAAGAGAAGTTTCCAAACACCAGGAAACACTCTCACCAGCGGTCTGTGGGGAATCCTGGAATCTCAGAGGACAACATAATCTCAGGAGGAAAAATAAATAAATAAATAAATAAAACCCACAGATTACGTGCCTAACATCTCCCAGGGCTCACAGCCACCACCAGCAAGCAGGGGCTGAACAGGGAGGCGTGGGCTGCATTGCTTAGGGTAAGGACTGAGCCTGAATGCCCTGAGGGCAATCGGAGGGAACTAACATAAGATAGTAACCCAAACTGTGGGATAGCCAGAGAGAGAGAGAGAGAGAGAAAAAAAGGGGGGGAGAGAGAGAGAGAAAGAAGAAAGAGAACTATCCTGGTAAAAGCCCTAACCTGCGGCACTGCCAGGCCCGCTCACAGAACAAAGGACTGAGTGCTAGCTGTGGACCTGCCCATCTCCTGCCAGAGACAGGCAGGCAAGGGCAGCCAGAGCCGGAAAGGGGCAATCACAGCCCCAGAGAGGCATCCTCTACCACACTGCAAACAGGCTCCATTGCTAACCGAGAGTTCTTAGGATTCTGGATGGTTGACATCCACCGGGAGGGTCGCAGCCAGAGATCAGCTCCCCAGAAGAGACTCACGGCACACCTGAGAAGACGCGCCCGTTGTACACCCAGAAAACCAAGCGGCTGGGACAGAGGAGGCGATAAGATGCAC
>NW_011494889.1:10848804-10849498 GCF_000754665.1 Bison bison bison
CCCCTTTTCTCCTCCTGGCTACCTATGTCTCTTTCCTCCCTCTTCTCTTCTCTTTGTAACTACGTGAATCTCTCTGAGGGGTCCAGACTGTGGAAAGCATATAGGGAAGTGATTACTGGCTAGCTTGCTCTCTCTCCTTTTGATAACCCTCTTCTCCTCCTGATCACCTCTATATCCCTCCTTCCTCTTCTCTTCTCCATGTAACTTGCACACCTCCCTGAGTGTCCCTCACTGTGGAGAAGATTTGAATCGTTAGCCTAGATGTTTTATCATCAGTACTGTATATATTTAGAAGTCTTGAGGCTACTGTAAGAATAAGACTGAAAACCAGGGGCAAGAGGCTTAAGTCCAAATCCTGAGAACACCAGAGAACTCCTGACTCCAGGGAACATTAATCGATAGGAGTGCATCCAAAAGCCTCCATACCTACACTGAAACCAAGCTCCACCCAAGAGCCGACAAGTTCCAGAGCAAGACATACCACAGAAATTCTCCAGCATTGAAGGAACATAGCCCTGAACTTCAATATACAGGCTGCCCAAAGTCACACCAAACCCATAGACCCCTCAAAACTCACTACTGGACACTCCATCACACTCCAGAGAGAAGAAATCAACCTTCACTCACCAGAATACCGATGCAAGCTTCCCTACCAGGAAACCTTGACAAGCCACCTGTCCAACCCCACCCACAG
>NW_011494889.1:10849598-10849938 GCF_000754665.1 Bison bison bison
GGCGCGCCCATTGTACACCCAGAAAACCAAGAGGCTGGGACAGGGGAGGTGATAAGACACACCACCCACCTGGGGGTGACTGCGCTCCTGGTCACTTGAGCTGCTCGGACCTGGGAAAGGCACAAAACGCAGGCCCAAGTGAGTCCGCGCCTTTGGGGAGTTCTCAAAAAACTGAATCTGAGTGGCTTAGACCTGGAAAGTGCACACAACCCAGGGCCCACCTCAGACAGTTCCCAGCAGAGCAACCTAGAGCCTGCGAAGTGTAGACCATGAAAGCACACACGCCATGAGTGGGGGCAAACCGAATGCGGCTTAAACACTGTGAGCACCTCCCACACAT
>NW_011494889.1:10850038-10851421 GCF_000754665.1 Bison bison bison
CACAAAACAACTTTTGAATGCTGGCAGAGGACATCAGGCACCTGGCAGCCTGTTGTCTTCGAAAGGAGGTAGGACAAAAGATAAAAGATAAAAAGAGAGACAAAAGAGGTAGGGATGGAGATCCATCCCAAGAAGGGAGTCTTAAAAGAGAAGTTTCCAAACACCAGGAAACACTCTCACCAGTGGGTCTGTGGGGAGTTTTGGGATCTCGGAAGGCAACATAACCTGGAGGAAAAATCAATGAATAAATAAATAGACCCCACAGATTACCTGCCTAACGGCAACTCTCAGTGCTCACATCTGCCACCAGCAAGTGGGGGCTGAACAGGGAGGCACGGGCTGCATTGTTTAGGGTAAGAACCAGGCCTGAGTGCCCTGCGGGCAATCTGAGGGAACTAACGTGAGATAACAACCCAAAATGTGAGATAGAGAGAGAGAAAGAGAGCTACCCTACAAAAAGTCCTAACCTAAGGCAATGCCAGAACCACTCACAGAACAAAGGACTGAGTGAATACCAGTGGAGAGCTAGCCAGCTGCAGACCAGCCCATGCCCCGCTGGAGACAGGGAGGCAGGTGGGGGGTAGCCAGAGCTGGAAAGGGGCAATCTTGGCCCCAGAGACACATCCTCTACCAAGGATGTGATAAGACACACCGCCCACCTGTGGAGACTGCACTCACCAAGCACCTGGTCACCTGAGCTGCTTGGACGTGGGAAGGGAACAAAATGCAGGCCCAACGGAGTCTGCACCTTTGTGGAGTACCCAATAACCTGAACCTGAGTGGCTTAGACCTGTGAAGTGCACTCAACCCAGGGCCTGCCTCAGACAGTTCCCAGCAGAGCACCTGGAGCCTGAGAAGTGTAGACTGGGAAAGCACATGCACTGTGAACAGGGTCAAACCCAGTGCAGCAGAGACACTGTGAGCACTCCCCACACACACCAGTGATATTTGTTTGCAGTGTTCCTCCCTCCCCACAGCACGACTGAACAAGTGAGCCTAAATAAGTGACCACCTTCGCCCCCTCGTGTCAGGGTGGAAATTAGACACTGAAAAAAACAGCAAACAGAAGAAGCTAAAATAAACAGGGAACCGTTTTGGAAGTGACAGGTGCAACAGATTAAAACCCTGTAGTTAGCACTGACTACATTGGAAGGGGCCTATAGATCTTGAGAAGTATAAGCCAGATCAAGGAACTATCTTAAACTGAACTGACCCTATACTGGCTGCAACAGCTGCAGAGAAATTCCTAGATATATTTTCACTATGGTCATTTTTTGAATTTTTTTTTTAAATTTTAAGTCCTCTATTACTCCTTTAATTTTCATTTTTATAACCTACTAATACCTTGCAAAAAAAAGACCCCATTTTTAAAGCAAACTTCAT
>NW_011494889.1:10851521-10851929 GCF_000754665.1 Bison bison bison
CTTGATGAAAGTGAAAGTGGAGAGTGAAAAAGTTGGCTTAAAGCTCAACATTCAGAAAACGAAGATCATGGCATCCGGTCCCATCACTTCATGGGAAATAGATGGGGAAAGAGTGGAAACAGTGTCAGACTTTATTTTTCTGGGCTCCAAAATCACTGCAGATGGTGACTGCAGCCATGAAATGAAAAGACTCTTACTCCTTGGAAGGAAAGTTATGACCAACCTAGATAGCATATTCAAAAGCAGAGACCTTATTTTGCCAACAAAGGTTCGTCTAGTCAAGGCTATGGTTATTCCTGTGGTCATGTATGCATGTGAGAGTTGGGCTGTGAAGAAGGCTGAGTGCCGAAGAATTGATGCTTTTGAACTGTGGTGTTGGAGAAGACTCTTGAGAGTCCCTTGGACTGC